>NC_056737.1:203882850-204165350 GCF_019279795.1 Protopterus annectens | reverse complement strand
GGTGGATTCCCAAACCTTAACCTACCTGGCAGAAGGAAGGATAAAGATCCAGGACAGTCTGGAAAATGGTTCCAACAAAGCCCACTCTGTAACTTGGGAAATAATTTGGTTTGTAAAGGTATGAATAGAGGTAGCAGGTTGCTGCCTCTAGAATGCTTCTAGAGTCCACTCCTTTCCATTACGCCACTAAAGAGGATTAGGCTCTAGTAGAATGTGTGACAACCTTGACTGAAATAGATTTACCATACTGGGAGTAACAAAAACAATAGCAGAGGACGTTTAATAAGGAAAGTACAGTTTTGTACCTACCATAAATGTAGATGTCCGAGAGGAATGCATCTGCAGTCTTTACAAACGGGTTGTCCTGTCGTCAGACAGCCCTTTGGTCGGCCGGATTCCAAAGTCTGGGTCTGGCTTCGGCTGGTGTCGCACTTCACCCGACGTCATCGCGGCAGTTATTCAGGTATAAAGGCATCAGCCGACGCCATTTTCCTCAGTGTTTCTTGCCCCAGATGCCAGGTGCCCTCTTGGATGGCTAAATTTGGATAAATGCCAAAGTTTCCAAATAGTAGAGAGCAAACACACAAAATAAGCATGTATGTACATATATACAAACAAATACACCATAATAGATCCCCCCCAAGCTAGCTGAAGATTGGCAAATACCCTAGGAGTACCTCAGAGGGGAAGGAGGGTGGGTAATCCTGACTGCAGATGCATTCCTTTCGGACATCTACATTTATGGTAGGTACAAAACTGTACTATGTCCTTCAAGGATGCATCTGCAGTCTTTACAAATGGGTAGAATACCATAGCTAAACTAGGGGAGGAGGTAATGAGAAGAGATTATGGTGTAGTTAGGATCCCTTGCAAAACAGCAGTGGCAAAACCAGCACGGGATCTAGAGTATAGAGGTAAGTTGTAATGCTTGGCAAATGTATGCACGGAGGTCCAAGTAGCAGCCTCTATAATGTCCTTGGTAGCCACTCCTCGTAAGAAAGCTGTGGTAGTGGCTGTAGCCCTTGTGGAGTGAGGCCTGATGTTCTCTGGAGTTTTCTTTCCATGGTAGGAGTAACAAAATCTAATGCAATTTCCTATCCATTTGGAGATTGTCTGTTTAGAAATTGGTTTTCCTTCCTTTCCTGTTGCATATGCTACCAGAAGCTGGTCAGTTTTTCTGTTGTTTTTTTGTCCTGTCCAGGTAGTAGCGTAATTGTCCGTGTACATCCAAGGTATGTAAGAGCCTTTCTCCCCTGTTCTGTGGGTTGGGGAAGAATGTAGAAAGGTGGATAGCCTGATTTAAAGAGACTCTGGATACCACCTTAGGCATAAATGTAGGATTCGTTCTCATGGATACTCTATCTTGATGGAAGATCAGGAAGGGTTGCACTGCCATTAATGCCTGTAGTTCAGAGACCCTTCTTGCTGAAGTTATTGCCAGCAGGAAAGCAGTCTTCCAGGATAAGTATTGCAATTCTGATGTTGCTGCTGGTTCGAAAGGAGGAAGAGTCAGTTTTTCTAGCACAAAGTTCAAGTCCCATGCTGGCAATGGAGGTTTCCTGGGAGGTTTTACATTTTTAATTCCTCTCAGAAACTGTCTGAGCAGAGGATGCGAGAAGACAGGAGGATCCAAGCTGTATTCTGCTGAAATAGCTGATGCATGTATCTTGATGGAAGAGTAGGACAGGCCTGTATGGTAGAGCTCCGCCAAATACTCCAGGATGTTGGCTATGTTCACCAGTGTCACATCTTGCCCCATTGCAGTACTCCAGATGAGATATCTTTTCCATTTTGCTGCATAATTCTTTCTTGTTGAAGGCCTACGAGCCTCCAGGATTATGTCTTTAACCCTTTGGGATAAATTTGGGTTAATTGCTGTTATGTAATGTTCCAGGCAGTTAGCTGCAGAGTTTTTAGGTTTGGATGCAGGATGTTGTAGTTGTTCTGTGTTAGCAGTAATGGGATTAGGGGCAGTGTCCATATTTGTTCCCGGGACATGCTCCTCAGCAGTGGAAACCAATATTGTCTTGGCCAGTGAGGGGCTATCAGAATGATCCTCGGACATTCCTCTTTGATCTTCAGAAGCACCTTGTGCATCAAAGGAAGAGGTGGGAATGCATATGCTGTCAGGCTTTTCCAACTGAAAGAGAGGGAGTCCACCTTCCAAGCAAGTGGGTGGTAAGTCCTTGTGCAGAATTTCTTCAACTGGTGATTGAAAGGGGATGCAAACAAGTCTATTTGTTGTAATCCCCATTTTCTTGTGATGGTTTTGAAGATGTCCGGATGCAGCATCCATTCGTGGGCATCTGTTGCAGTTCTGCTTAATATGTCTGCTAGAATGTTTTCCTTCCCTGGTACATAAATTGCCTGTAATTGAATGTTGTAGCTCAGAGCCACATCCCATAGGTCCAGTGCCAGCCGGCATAGAGGGTATGAGTGTGTGCCTCCCTGTTTGTTGATGTACCACATAACTGTGGTGTTGTCTGTCCTTATCATCAACTGGCCTTCTTGGAGAAAAGGTCTGAATGCCTGGATTGCCAGTTTTACTGCCATCATTTCTTTTAGATTTATGTGCAGATGCAGCTGGTCTTGAGTCCATAGGCCTTGAATGCACTTGTCCAGCATGTGTGCCCCCCATCCGAGGTCTGAGGCATCTGTCATGATGGTTTGTCTTGGTTGGCTTTTGCAGAAGGGCAATCCTGTGTTTGATTGGCAGGCCTGAGCCCACTACAGGAACTCCTGTTTCAGGCATGGGATCATTGGAATTTTGGTTTCTAGGCTGTGCTTGTGCTGGGACCACAAATTCTTTAGGTACCACTGTAGCTTTCTCATATGCAGCCTGGCATGAGGGACCAGTATTATGCAGGATGCCAAGAAGCCTAGAGCTTGCAGCACTTTTCTTGCAGTTAGATGGTTCTGCTTTGTTAATGCCAAGAAGTAGAGAGGAAGTTGCTCTTTCTTTTCTGCAGTTAGGAATGCCATTTGTTTTGATGTGTCCAGTTCTGCACCCAGAAAGGTTATTCTTTGGGATGGAATCAGCCTTGACTTTTTTGTATTGACTGTGTATCCCAGGGCTTGCAACAGGTAGATGACCCTTTGTAAGTCTTCTGTTAGTTTGTTTTTGTTGTCCGCTTGTATCAGGCAGTCGTCCAGGTAGGGATAGATTTGAATCCCCTGAAGTCTGCAATGAGCGATTACTGATGCCAGGCATTTCGTGAACACTGACATCGGCTGAGGCAAGAAAGAGTCCCCAACGGGGTACTTAGCTTTATAGAAGTCTTCGAAGTAGTATTCGGTAGTAGTAATCTCTGGATCTGACCGACCGGCACTTGCGAACAGCTTCTGCTTCGGGCGCCACGCGGCAAGAAAGACAGAGGAAAATGGCGTCGGCTGATGCCTTTATACCCGAATAACTGCCGCGATGACGTCGGGTGAAGTGTGACACCAGCCGAAGCCAGACCCAGACTTTGGAATCCGGCCAACCGAAGGGCTGCCTGACGACAGGACAACCCGTTTGTAAAGACTGCAGATGCATCCTTGAAGGACATCTGTCTGCTCACAGTCAGACTGACCATTCCTAGCCCTAGATTTTACAATAAACAGCTGTTAAACTTTCCCTTAGGGCTTAGTACTGTCAGTGTTGCGCTCGAGCTGCCAGTGTATACAAAGTTTGCAGAATCTTCTTTCCATTATCTTAGGCTCCAGAAAGAAAATTGTGAGTTTGATGGCTTGATTCAGGGTAAATTCAGAAACTTTTGGCATGAAAGAAGGATAAAACCTGTCCCTTGTGGAAAATAAGATAAGGCTGTCCCACAACTTGAGCTTGCTGCTAAGAGGTTCACCTTGCAGATGTCAGAGCAATAAGTAAAACCATATCCAAGTGATGAACCTCAAACCTGCCCAAAAGGCAGATTCAAAAGGAGAACATTTCAACTTTTCATGAACAAAGTTGAGATACCAAGAAGAAGGAATCAGCTTTCAAGTGGGTCTTATGTGCAACACACTCCTTTCATAAACACTTTAACCAGAAAAAGACAAAAAAAGGGGGGGGGGTCCACAGGTGATACTGAGATGGCCACAAGTTGCACCCTGACAGATCCACAAGGTAAGTCATCTAGTTGAATAGCTCACAAAAATATTTTAAAAACAAAAGTGTAAATACCATACTAGGCCTCAGATATCATTAGGCTCTACCTAGAAAACCTCATCCACTTGTAAATATAAGAATTTCTTATTATAGATTTCTTGCCTCCTTCAAAACCTGCTGCACATCCTCGTGAAATAGGTGCCTTAAAAGGTATCAAGGCAGAATCATCCAGGCTGTCAACAGCAATTGCTCTAAGACTGGGTGCACTAGTCTCTCAGGGCACTGTGTGAGCAAATCCAGAGAGTAAGGAAGCTTGCAGCAACTGTCCTTGGCCAACTCCATTAAAAGGGAGAACCAACTCTGCTTGGGCCAAAAGGAGGGCATCACCTCACTAGTAATTCTTTCTAAATCTTCAGAACTACCTTTGGTATTGGAGGAAAGGGTGAAAAAAAACAAGAAGGAATATTCACGTCTAAGAGAACTGGAATACTTTGTCCTTTAAGAAATGCTGCAAGGATGTCTCAAACAGAATTTTTCCAACTGTCTGTTTTGAAAGGAAGTGAGCAGAACTATTTGAAATGTTCCTCTCATATGGACTAAATCTAAGAAGATCGCGGTCCTGAGTTTTCACTTACAAGGGTCCATCTGGGATACGAGTCTCCCACTAGGTTTTTCTCTGACAGGACGTACAAAGCCTGAAGCATTAAAAGTGCTGTAAGGATAGCTTCCAGGCCATTACTGCCAACCTGCAAAGTGGGCATGATCGTGTACCCCCTTATTTGTTTAGGTGCCATATGACTATGGTGCAGTCAGAGACCAATAAAAGGGGACCTGCAGATTAACAGATGAAGAACTTCTAAGATCTGAATCACTGCTAACAACTTTGATTTTTATGTGCTTTGTAGCATACAAATTCACCTTCTGGACACTGTTCCCCATGCAAAATTTAACAACTCCATTGGGAATAACTAAACTGGGATCTGGAGGGAGAACGGTAGGCCAGGAGTAAGAAATATCTGAGCCCTCTAACCACTGTAACCTTTGTTTCACAAAATCTTCAACTAGTACCTGGAACTCCAAGGGAGAACTACGGTAGGTCTGGAGTGAGAGATATCCGATCACTCCATCACTAATTCACTTCACAAAATCCAGCACTGGTACCTGGAACTCAAAGGGAATCAGGTGCTGGTTCCAACAATATTTTTCAGTACCACTGAATCTTTCTCGTGGGGAGTCTGGCCAGTGGTGTCATGAGGATCACTGATACCATGAGGCCCAGAATTTTAAGAATTGCTCTTGCAGAGACAAAATTTGAAATTGGGAGCAACTGGAATGTGATAAGCATCTTTCAAATATAAAATCACCATGAAACAGTTGAACAGAAGAAAGAGGAAGAACAACTGCAAGGTGAGCATTTTGAATATGAATACTTTCAGAAAGCTATTGAGGTACAATAAATCTAACACTGGTCTCCACAATAGTGCATTTTCAGGTGCCAAAAAGACCCTGATGTAAAATCCTTTTCTTTTTTGTGGTACATAAGCCGATTCTACAACCCTTGCTTGCAACTTGTGAAGGAGTATAGGACATAACAGGTGCGTCTGGTAGGTGCGGGAGGAAGAGGAGGGTCTTCTGCCAGTTTAAACCGCACTAAACCTTGTTCTACAATTGGCTCAGTGCAGTAAACTGCAGCACACAGCCACAGTATCAAGTAAAATTCACTGATCCAACTAGTGACAAAAAATCAAACATAAGCCCTTATATCAAACAGAAACTTTCTAAAATGGTATAAATAAGCATTTACTTTTGAGATTACCTTGTCAGAAATGAAAAAAAAAATCAGAGACATTGCAAATAAAGTAACTGGCTGCAAAATTGCAATTTAGAGATTAAAAAAAACATCTACAGTGGTGTTAAATCAGTAGTAAATATCATACAAATGAAGAAAAGTTGAAAATGCAATACTGTCCAGTCAAAAACTATAAAATGAAGATAAACAGCAAAAAAAAGAAGTTATGTATTTACCATAACGTTCCATGTGAGTTGTTAATCTCGCCTTTATTCTCACTGATGGGTTCAGAGCAGATCCTTGGCTCCGACACAGCTGATAGCAAGGCTCAAGGTTTGCCAGTAGCTCAAGACCAAGCCCCTTATCCCACAATAGTAACTGTGTAGCCTCTAAGTCAACAGTCAGCCAGGAGGGGAAAGGAGGGAGGGACATGAGAATAAAGGCGAGATAAACAACTCACATGGAACGTTATGTTAAGTACTTAACTTCTTTATGTGAAGTTGTTAAATCTTGCCGTTTATTCTCACTGATGGGTAGCATCCATAGCACCCTCAATCTTGGGTGGCTCATGGAAGTATGTTCTTCAGTACCGTGGAACCAAAGGAAGACCTGTCCCTTGAAGCCTTATCTACTTTGTAATGCGTGATAAAGGTATGAGGCTTAGACCAAGTGGCTGCAGCGCAAATATTGTCAAGGGGCAATTTAGCTTGAAAAGCAGAAGACGTAGAGACTGCTCTGGTAGAATGAGCCTTAGGTTTATGTGTTAATGGCATGCTCGCATTCTCATAAACAAAGGATATACAATCGGATAACCATTTAGATAAGGTTGTTTTAGCCACTGGATTGCCTTTTCTGGCTTCTGAGAAGGATACAAAAAGTTGATCTGATTTTCTAATATCCTTAGTTCTGTCAAGATACAATCTGAGCTGTCTGTGTACATCAAGTTTGTGCAGCATGTATTCCAATTTGCTAGAATAGTTGCGGAAAAAAGACTGGCAGCTCAATGACCTGATTGACATTTGATTCAGAACAGACGTTAGGTAAAAATGAGGGGTTTGTTCGGACGGATACTCTATCAGCATGGCAAATCATGTAAGGTGGTCTGACAGATAATGCTTGAAGTTCTGACACTCTGCGGGCAGAAGTAATGGCCACAAGAAAAATAGTTTTCCAGGATAAATATTTGAGATCACAAGAAGACGCTGGTTCAAAAGTGGGAAGAATAATTTGAGACAGCATAAAGTTTACATTCCAGGGAGAAGAGGAAATTTTGATAGGAGGTCTCATGTGAAGTATGCCTTTAAGAAAAGTCTTAGATAATTTATGGCCCATAACATTTGAGCCACCAAACCCAAGGTGAAAATTTGAGATGGCAGCTAACTGGACTCAGACTGTAGCAGCTGCTGCCCCTTCCTTAAAAATCTTTTTCAAGAATTCTAAAATAGATGATAGCGGAGCTCGGAAAGGGTCAATTTTCTGCGTGTTGGCCCAAATTGAGAACCTTTTCCATTTACCCCATATAATTTCCTGGTAGATGACTTGTGAGAAGACAAAAGAATTCGTCTTGTATCTTGTGAAACTGAATGAAGCCTGGCAATTGGGGGAAGTGGATTAGCCAAGCAGTCAGTTTCAGGGACTGTAGTGAAGGATGGAGGTCCCGACGGGTGCGTCAGAAGGTCCGGAACTGGGTCCAGGATCCATGGATCTTCCAACAGGTGATGGTGGAGAAAAGGGAACCAAATCTGTCGAGGCCAGTAGGGGGCTATGAGAATAACAGTCCTTCAAAGCGATTTTGCTTTCTGTAAAAATCTGGGTATCAATGGGAAGGGTGGAAATGCATAAAGGAAACCCGGGGGCCAATCGTGTAAAAGTGCATCTCTCGGGAGATGACCAAGTATTAGGGCAAAGTAGCTTCTGCATTTTGAATTGATGTGGTTGGCAAAGAGACTGCAGCAAGGCTGGCCCCATTTGCAGAAAATCAACTCCGCAACCTGTTGTTTGAGACCACTCGTAAGGGAGCAATATCGCCCTGCTTAGCTTGTCCGCTATCACGTTGGATTTCCCCAGGATGTGTGTTGCTAACAGAAAACGCTGGGATGACACAGCCCAGTGCCAGACCCTGAGGGCTTCTTGACAAAGGGGGTAAAACTTGGTTTCGCCTTGCTTGTTCAAGTACCTGACTACTGACACGTTGTCAGTCTGAATTGCAATAGTTCCTAGAGGGAGAGAGTCCTGAAAGTACTGCAACGCCAGAAGTACCGCTCTCAACTCTAAAACACTGATGTGCAGATGTGATTCTTGATCTGTCCATGTGCTTTGGGCAGTCTTTCCCTGAACCCCCCCCCCCCCACCCTATCAGGGAAGCGTCCGTGGTCACAGTGGCTACTGACAGGGGGAGAACAAAGGTTCTTCCGACTGTGACATGAAGAGACGTCAACCACTACCGAAGGTCTCTCTTGCAAGAATCCGTGATGAGAATCATGTAGTGCATCTGTAGTTTCTGGTACGACCACTGAGCAAAGAGGAGCCATTGAAGAATTCGCATATGCATCCTTGCGAGTGGTATAGTCAGGATTTTGCCGCCATCAAACCTAGCACCTTCAATACCTCTGCTGCTGTAGCTTTGTTCTTTGACACCAGTGAGCTGACGTGTTGGTGGAGAAGTGAGACTCTTTCAACAGGAAGACGTAGAGTGGTAGTTGAGGTATCTAACTCTGCTCCTACAAAAATGGTATGCTGCGATGGCAATAAGGCAGACTTTTCGAAGTTGATTGTAATGCCTAATTGATGGCAGAGTGTATTGTGTTGCCCGAGTCAATTGATGCCTGGTGGTAGCGGTGAGGAGCCAATTGTCTAGGTATGGAAACACCTGAAATCCTAGACGTCTCAGGTGAGCCGTGACCACTACCATGCATTTGGTGAACACTCTGGGGGCTGTAGTGAGACCAAAGGGCAGGGCTCGAAACTGGTAATGATAGACTCCCAGCCGGAAATGCAGATGATCTCTGGAGCATCTGTTCATCTTCATGTGATAGTACGCGTCCTTGAGATCTATGGAGCACATCCAATCGCCTTTTCCTAGGAAGGGAAGAATGGACTGAAGCGTGACCATTCGGAACTTCTTTCTTTATGAACTGGTTGAGTCTGCTGAGGTCCAAGATAGGCCTCCAGTCCCCCGTTTTCTTTGGTACCAAAAAGAATCTTGATTAAGTTCCGAATCCAACTTGGTCTGCTGGGACTGGTTGGGTGACTCTTTTTCTAGCAATCTGTGGACCTCTACGATTGCTTGTTCCCTGAGACTGGGTGGAACATCTGAGATTCTGTTTACACGAAAGGGAGGGGAAGAGAACGGTATGAAATATCCTCTGGAAATGATGCTTTGTACCCATGCATCTGATGTTATGTTTAGCCAGGCTTCTGGGTACAAAGACAAGCGACCCCCGACTGCCTCCACAGCCGAACAGTCGGGCCCCCTTTCAGGGGCGCTGGTAGGGTTGACCGGAGAACTGACCCCTTTCACCCTGTTGCTGCGGATCCCCTCTGCCGTGGGGGCGGCATCTTCCGTTATAACCCCCTCCTCTGCCTCTAGAGGGGATTTCTCCACGTGTGTACTGAAAGGCTGCCTGTGTTTTTCGGAACCACATTTTCCCTCCCCTAGGGCCCATGGGGTAGGGCCGAGTAGGGGTAGAAAAACGGACTCCAACGGCAGATAAGGTCTTGCCTTCCTGCTCACATCTGGTTAAAGTTTCCTTTACTTTGGGCCCAAACAGTGATGAGCTATCGAATGGGGTATTAATAATGGAAGACTTAAAGGGTTCAGCAAAGGAACAGGGACGCATCCAGGCTTGTCTTCAAAGAGCAATGCCCGAACTAGCGGCTCTACTCAAACCATCAGCTGCATAGGATATGAGATGCATGGATGAGTTTACTATTGAGTTTAGGGTAGCGAGCTGGGCGTTGACTTTGTCAGCCATCCCTGCAGCTACCGTACCCTGGAGAGCATCTCCTAGTTCTTTAAGGAGATCTCTTTGTAGTCTCCTAAAGTAGTTACGTGATCGCAGAGAAAAAGTCGCTGAACTAAACATGCGTTTCCCATATCTAGCCATGACCCTAGAATCTCTTTTGGGAGGATGGATAGATGTGGAAGTCTCAGACACTTCCTTTTTGATGGTTGCAGCTACCACCATGGCATCAACAGGCACTCCCTTTGTCAAAAATGGCTTGTCCACTGGGGCAGACATGAATTTATTGGGCTTATGAGGAACAGGTTCCATGGCCTTCGGTGACTCCCACGCCTTACGAGAAATCAGTTCCATGAGCTCTTAAGGCGGAGACATCCAAGAAGTGGAAGGTTGAGACCCAAAAGCCTTCAAGAGCACGGACTCGTCCTCAGTAGGGGTCTTGGACTGCCAATCTCCTCTCTAAGGATCTCTAGTATCTCTGCAAAGGAGATATCCTCAGAGGGGGATCGAGGAGACCCTTCTGACTCATCCAAGTCCATGTCAGATGTCAAAGACTCCTGTGGGGAGTCTAACTGCCTCCTCTTGCACAGTCTCTTCCTGGGCACCTCCTCAGTGGGGGGATCTGGGGAGGTCAAGAGCAAGGGACGCCCTGTGGGGGTACTTGAGGCTCGGGGTCTCTATGCTTAGAGGGACCGGTAGATGAAGCAGACACAGGAGCTTGAGGGGAGAGGGAAGGGTGAACCGATGCTGACGTTGTCTTTGGAGACTAAACTCTCCTCATAGCATCTAAGGCACCATGGCTCCGACGAGAAGGAGTGGACGGACCAGAGTACCATCCAATCCTCCCGCACCGAAACCCTGGGCTCCAAGCCCGAGGTAGGAGCTGAGCTCATCAGAGCCGAAGCCCCGAGAGGAAGAGTCGGCACCGACAAACCGGTTCGACTATCCTCCCCAGACCCAATGGGAGAGCGTCAGCTCCTAGAATCCTCAGTCGACGCAGAGGACATCAGAGTAGATAGAGCCGATAACACCGGTGCGGGTATCGGCTCCAAGGGTTCGACAATCATGGGTTTAGTCTCCTTCGGCTCCGAGAATCAAGTACGGCTCGGAGGAGGAGTACACAAATCTGGTTCCATGGTCTTCGGCACCGACGAGCTGGTCAGGGCCGATAACAATTTGGCAAGTCCTGGTGCACTAGCCGATCCATGTCCAAATCTGAAAGGCTGACTGAGGACTTAGCGGAATGCACTGAAGGTGCTGACTGGAGCAGAGGAGAAGAAGGAACTTCAGAGACTGGCTCCAATACTGAGAGCTGGCTCCGAATCAAAGGTACACTCGGTTCCAAGGTCTGTGGAACTGATGACCCTCCTCCTGAAATTTTTGCCTTTTTTGCCACTTTGTCTGAAGATTTGGATTTTGAGGATTTGGAGGATGTGCTAGTACCCTCATGGCTACTCAACACCTCAGAAAAGGATTGCTGTAGCAATCCCCAGTCTATTAGCTTCCTCCTTCTCTCCAAGAGGACTCTTGAAGAAAAGGAATGGCAAATGATACAAGTGTCTTGGAGGTGTTTAGCCCCCAGACAGTAGACACACTGAATGTGTCCGACAGTGACGGACATTTTCTGCCCACAATCTGGGCATTTCTTGAATCCCGATTTAGGATGGGATTTTTCCTTGGCATCCGACATAGTTAAGGTAAAACTAACTAGTATACTGCAAAAACTTAAGACAGTAAAATCTTACTTTACTTGTAAGACCCACAAAGTAACTAAGCCCAATCCAGGCACTATCTAGAACAACTATAGTTTACAAATACAGGGCTAAAGAAGCCCACAGAGAAAACCCTGACTATAAGAAAGATTAATAAGTCTAAATAGGGCTAAAGGCCCACACAAAACTACTAGCCAACAGGGCACTATCTATCCAAAACTAAAGAAACTATTATCAAATGTTTAAACACTAATACACAACTATCCTCTAAAACAAAAAGAAAGATTTTTTTATAAGAACTTGCTGTTTTTTCTACCACAAATGGTCCGAGCTAGCTGGATCACAGAGATCTCTCTTGCCGCGGCAAACTAGATCTGGGGTAATTCCAGCAGTGCATTGTGGGATAAGGGGCTTGGTCTCGAGCTACTGGCAAACCTTGAGCTTTGCTATCGGCTGTGTTGGAGCAGAGGATTGGCTCCGAACCCATCAGTGAGAATAAACAGCGAGATTTAACAACTTCACATCAATGGGTTTGATTAAAATGCGGCTCTATATGGGGGTAGTTTCACTTCATTGATATTCGGTTTCTGCCTTATACAAGTGGTACATTTTGGATTATTTCCTGCTTAAACTCTGAGCTTTGGCTGGCAAAGACCTACCTGCAATCAACTGGACATATAAGTGAATTTAAGTAAATCTTTATCATCACTTTTTTTCAAACAAAACAGCATTTAAATTGATTTGTGTTGCATTGAATACTATCTAGCTGGAAGTTGTGGCTCTGTGTTTTCAGTTAGTTTCCCACCCACCCTGCTTTTGTTTTGGTGTTAATCTTGGTGGCTTTGAAACTGCCTGCCCCTCTTGTAAATTTGCATTTGGATACTCCTCATGGGCCCATCTCATTTGCTAGCAAAAAAAAATGCACTGTATTCATCTGCTTTTACTATATTTGTGTTTCTTCCTACTTTATTTTGCTTTTGCGTCATCTTAAAAGTACTCAATTGTATTTATTACTGCTTGGTGTAACTATCATTCTAAGCCTTTTGGTTTAAGCACTTGGGCTTCAGACCAGTTGTTTTACATTAAGAAGGTTTGTGGTCTGCACTGTTGTGGCAGGACAGGTAGCTTACATCCTTCTAAGTAGGGAACTGTTGATTTAAGGCTCACTGTCTGTTATTCTAAAAGTGTATTAGTTCTGGATTAAGCACTTGGGCTTCAGGCCAGTTATTTTACATTAAGAAGGTTTGTGGTCTGCACTCTTGTGGGAGGAGAGGATGGCCTCTGCCCTTCTGAGTTGGAAATTTCTGGTTAAAGGCTTATAGTGCCTGCATACTTGAACTGTTTCTTACTGAAATTGGTGTGCCTTGTTTGCTGTAGCATAGACTAGTTCCAGGCCTGCTGAATCTAGCTTTGCTTGTATAACTTGAGCACTAATCCAGGCCTTTTTTGGAGAAAGTTCCCCTGCACCCCAGCGGCAGGAGTGTGCAGTTAGAACTTGTCTGATTGAAGACTACAGAACAGGGCTTATTTTTCAGATTTTTTTACTGGTTAATTGGGTAATTTGTTTAAAAGCCTTTTCTGATTACTTGTAGTCATCTAAAGCGGTTTTAAGTGTATAGTTTTACTGTTTGTAGTCGTTTAAAGCTGTTTTGAGTGTATTTTTTTACTGTTTTTGCCTTATCTTTAAAAACATTTTTCTTCCTTGTTTCCCACCTTTCTAAGCTAATATAGTCCAGTTTTCAGGCTACTGCTGAATTCAGGGCTGTGTTACAAGTTTCTGAGTTGCCCATACCTTTACTTGGATAGACAGATGTTCCTCTGTTCGCCTGTGAGAGAGGGAGCTTTGAGCAGCCATCTGTGCCTGGAGGAGTGGTTCCAGCCCAGAAGTTAGTTTATAGGCCATTTTGGGCTAATTTCTATCAGTTTCATTTCCCTGCTGTAAAAAACACATTTGCCCGGTTTTGCACATCTGGGCAGCGTCGGTTAGCTAGCGCTAAATTATTCCCGGCTCCACCAAGTCTCCTCTTCAGTATTTCCTTTCAAAGTAGTCTAACTCTAACCCTAAGCACTTAAAAAGCATCCTACAGTCCAGCACTTGTTCAGACCTAATAGCAAGCACTAATATACCCCGACACTTGATTGCCCAGCAGGGCAAGGCTCATTATTCACCCCTCGCCAACCAAGCGACTAAGCAGCTCACCCTACTATTCAGGCATGACCAAAGGGGAATTTCAGGTATACTCTCCAGTCCAGCTGGTGAATCTAGCTATCCTGAGGCAATGTTACAACTGCATCATGTACACAGACAACCCTCTCCTCCTACCACAAAACATTAACATATGCAAGAGATGCAAGTATATAGCTAAATTGGAGGCTAAGCTCTCTCCACCCAAGACTGGAACAGGCAGTCATGAGGAGAAGGTTAACACTTGCACCACACCTTCAGCCTCACACAGACATACTAAACCAGCACTGGCAAAAAATACACATAAATACACTCTATAGTCAGGCACACTGACGTCCCACTCACTAGGCTGGACAAGGAGAAGTTTACTGTTAGCTGCCTGTCGGGGGCCAGAATCCGCCACATAACACAAGCACTCAGGTCACTCCAAAATAAATACAAATATGATTCTGTCATTGTTCATGTTGGTGTGAATGACCTGAGACGTACCTCCCTGGACTACATGAAAAGAGACATGGAAGAGCTCTCTGATCATGTAGCCCAGGCAGGTATGACCCTGAGTAGCATCCTGCCCTCACCAAGAATGATGCCGCAGTATAAAGAAAAAATTATCAATTTCAACAATTGGCTAAGCTTCTGGTGTCATTCAAAGGGGATCCAGTGTCTGTCAGCCTGGGATGACATGCTCGACAAGCCTCGTTACTTCGCAAGAAACAGCTTGCACCTGTCACCCCCTAGGGCTTTCGAATACTGGCCAAGGCTCTTGCTGCCCCCATAGTGCCTTTTTTAGCCAAGGCTCAAAAGTCAAACCCACCTCCGTAAACAGCACAAATAAAAAAAATTAGGGTTATGCTACTCAATGCCAGGAGTTTAAATCTCAAAATGCATGTGCTCGAAGCACTCCTCAGTATGGAGAACGTCGACATCTGTGCAGTAACTGAAACCTGGTTCATGGCTCCACAGAGTACCCCAGCACTACCGGGCTACAACTCATCCCACACATTTCGGCCACAGAACATGGACAGAAAGACAAAAGGAGGGGGTTTATCCATATTCATCAAGGATACCTACACCTCCAGGATAGTGGCGCAGCACGACACCTCTGAGATCATCCATGTGCAACATCGGGCAAATCTGCAATGCAAATTGTGGCCTGCTACAGATCACCCTCCAAGACCATCACTCCACCTTTCTGGAAACACTGGAAAACATGAAGGTCCTACTGAACACCCTGATATTGGGCAATTTCAATTACCCTACCATTAACTGGGAAAACTACTCAAGTACAAACTCCCAGGTCCAGCTCTTCCTGGAATTTATCAACTCAAATGCCCTGGATCAGCTGGTAAACTCCCCTACCAGAGGTGAAAACATACTGGACCTGGTCATCACCAACATGGGCGACAGGTGTTCCGCACCGAAGGTCAACCAGTCACTGGTTAGATCAGACCATAAGCTAATCACTCTGGATGTCCACACCACACCACCACCCCAAACCAAGGAAACCACAGTGAAAAACTTTTCTATAGCAAATTTCACCTTACGAATGAGGTGGTAAGTTTCACAGCCCCCACGCTAAAGGATAAGTGTCCAAGATGCAGGAACCTTTACAAATGCACTCTATGAGCACCTACAAGGATGCATGGATCGTGCCATCCCTAGCAAAACCAAGACTCACTCCCCTAAGAGAAGGAAACTGGTCTGGTGGACCCCTGCCATAAACAGGCTATACAACAGGAGGAAGAAACTAGTTCAGAAAAAAAAAGCAAATCCCAAGAAGAAAAGACATCCTTGATCAGTATCAGTAAGAAACTAAGGTCCCTCATAAAATCATCCAAGGCTAACTTCGAAAGACAAATAGCCAAGGATTCAAAAGATAACCACAAAGCCTTCTTTAGCTATGTCAAGAATCTAAGTGGCAACTCGCACATATGCTCTGAGCTAGTGCAAAATAGCACAAAATATACTGAACCTACTGATACTGCCAACATCCTGGCAGACAGATTCAGTGCAAACTTCATCCCCCTCTCACCCCCAAAAGGGCCCACAACAATACGGGAAAAGTGTAGTGTCGTGGAAATCACAGACGCACAGGTGAAAACAGCCCTTTCAAAAGCCAAAAGCACAGCGTCAATGGGGCCAGATGGTGTCCCAGGCTGCGTCTTGCACGAACTACAGAACAAGCTAACCCCCCCAACCTAAACGCACTGTTCAACCTCAGCCTCTCCACAGGCTATGTGCCCATAGAATGGCGCACAGCAACAGTTATTCCTCTCCACAAAGGAGAGGCCACAACTGACCCTGGTAACTATCGCCCCATAAGCCTGACTAGCCTGGTCTGCAAGGTTATGGAGTGCATCATCACGGAACTCATTAACAAAGATATTGGGAACCTCCAAACACTTGACCCGACCCAGTTCGGCTTTGTTAAGGGCAGATCATGCCTACTAAACCTGGCTGACTTCTTCGAGACAGTCACCAAAGCCATAAATGAGGGGAAGGTGGTTCACACAGCCTACCTTGACCTCGCCAAGGCTTTTGACACCATTCCCCCATCAGGAATTATAGAAAAACTCACCAGCCTGAACATAAAACCCCTAACATCACGAGATGGGTTACCAACTGGCTTACAGACAGAACTCACATGGTAAGAATAGCGGGCTCCAGGTCTGACTCTAAACCAGTCACAAGTGGTGTCCCACAAGGCTCGGTCCTGGGACCCCTACTGTTTGGCATATACTTCTCAAAAGTACAGGCAAACACAGGAGGACTATAGCTAACCAAGTTCGCGGATGACTGCAAACTGGGAGCCATAATTGACTCTTCTGCTGACACGGACATTCTCCAAAAGGGCCTTACTGAGACGGACACCTGGTGTCAAAGTCATGGTCTCAAGCTAAATGCCAAAAAATGCATAGTCATCCCATTTGGGAAAAACAAAACACTCATGAATTACCACATAGGTGGCAGCCCCCTTAATACATAAGAGGTAATGAGAGATCTGGGGACCCAGGTAGATAGTAATCTCTCCTTTGACAGTCATATTACCAACGTAGTTAGGAAATCCTTCTATGTAGCCCATCTAATTACTAAAGGGTTCGCATCTAGAAATAAAGAGGTTATACTGCCCCTCTACTCGTCACCCATCAGACCCATCACAGAGTCCAATGCCCCATTTGGGATGTACCTCACAAGACACTCCCAACAGCTAGAAAGACCACAAAAGCACCTCACCAAGACGATTACTGGCCTCAAGCATAAGTCCTATGCAGCCCGACTGGAAAAACTCCGGCTGTACTCAGCGGCATATCGCTTACACAGAGTTGATCTCTGCCTGGCTTACAAAGCCATGTCCAACTCAGAATTGATGGACATGCTCCACCTAAAGAAATCCAAGTCACTGCGAGCCACTCGCTCTAGTGAGCTAAACCTTGCCACAACAATAAATAGAACATGCTGGAGGGATAGATTCCTGTTAGAGACTCCCCATGCTTTGGAACAAAATTCCTAACTACATTATGCAGAGCCCCTCACCAATACTCTTCAAGAGAAACCTTGACGAGTGGATGGGTAACAGAAAATACACCCCTGGTATCACTTCAGTGGCGCTTCTTGACAGAGGCTCAGTTAATTAATCAATGGGGCGGCGAAAGCTGACGCACTCTGACTAGGCTTATAAATGCCCTCAGGCAGATAGCCTAGTACCTACCTATGAACCTATATGCACGAGGCAGTCCTTAGTGTTCAACCCTTACAATAGAACTTCAGTTTTCAGTAAAAGTCATAAAGCACTTTAGAAAATCTCCATGACAGAATAAAAGAAGCATTAAGCATCCAAGCCACGCAATATTAAGTTAGCATTACCAAAGGAATTAACAGCAGTAGTAGTTAAACAGCAAGAATATTAAAATAAGAAGTTAAATGCACACATAACACATATACATATATATATATATATATATATATATATGTAGATATCAATGCATATTTGTATTTTAAATAAAACAGAAAGAAAACAAAATTATACCACAAAAAAATAGAAAGGGAACTAACCCAAAGGAAAGTTGTAATCCACTAATACAGGCTAGTAGGGAAAATGAATGCTGTGAGTCCTACAGATGGCAGTCAGACTGAATAACTGACTTTCTGCCACAGGGGTTAGGTTTCCCCTGATGGGAGGGGCTTAGACATTCCCCTATCACAGACTCAGTAGTGGAATCTGAGCTTGGGAAAGCTGCCGTTGTGGGTTTGTGCAGGCACAGAGCCCACATGCCACTGAAGCACTATGAATGATGGACATCTCAGAAGTGGAAGTAGACCAAACTAAACTGCAAATGGTCGCTCCATTCTTGAATTAAAAAAAGAAGGCATTAAAGACAAAAAAATGTGGTGTAATCACCCAAGAAATGCTTAACCTCAGACAGAATCATAGCTGTATATTACATATTTAAATAACTGTAATCTCAGTTTCTTATCTACACTAAAGAGTACACTCCTATTGCAGCTACAAATATGACTATAGAACAAAATAGTGATAAACTGATACATGGAGGAGAACTTAACTTCAAATACTACAGCTAAGGATTAAAACTGAAAATTTCAGAAAAAAACATCAGAATAGACTTATTGGGATGTTTAGTATCCCAGAAGAAAGTGACTTAGAACTCAAGTAAGGGGGGAAACTAGAATTCATTCTCCCAGAAAAAGAGCAATAAGTAGCAAGAGACTGATGATCAAAGCAACAAGACCACAAAGCTAAATAGACCTGGAACAGACATTTAGGATTATGGGTAAACAAGGAGATAATGGTAGCCTGGGAAAGTTTCCGCTAGTCTTCATTTTAGTTGGTGATTGACATGACACTCCCTATGGTTCATAGGTTCATACTAGGCTATCTGCCCTAGGGCATTTATAAGCCTAGCCAGAATGTGTTTGGCTTTCGCCACCCATTTTAAATTAATTTTGCTATGCCCTTTTTTGAGGTTAGTATACTGTGCCTCTGTCTAACAGTGACACAGAAGTGATACCCGGGGTAAACCTACGATCTCCCATCCACTCATCAAGATTCCTCTTGAAGAGAGTCAATGAGGGACTCTGCCTAACCTGGACTGGGATTTTATTCCAGAGTGAAGGGAGCCTCTGGGTTATGAATCTGTCCCTCCAGCATGTCCTATTTATTTCAGTGCTGAGGTTCAAGTCTCATGAGCGTGTAGCTCGATGGGATTTGGATTTTCTGAGGTGCAGCATGTCCATTAATTCCGGGTTGGACATGGCTTTATACGTCAGGCACAGATCGCCTCTGAACAGGCGGTATGCCATTGAGTAGAGCTGGAGTTTCTTTAACCGGGCATCATATGGCATCTGTTTGAGCCCTTTGATCCTCTTGGTGAGGTACTTTTGGGGTCTTTCCAATTGCTGCAGGTGTCTGGTAAGGTACATCCCAAAAGGGGCATTGTACTCAATTATGGGCCTGACGAGGGATGAGTAAAGAGGCACGATGACCTCCCCTGATCTAGATGTGAATCCCTTCATGATTAGGTGGGCTATATAAAATGTTTTTCTAACCACTTTGGTCACGTGGTTGTCAAATGAGAGATTGCTATCAACTTGGGTCCCCAGGTCCCTAATTACTTCTTCTGTACTTGATGGATTACCATCTATGTGGTAATTTGTGGGCACTTTGTTTTTGCCAAAGGGGATGACTATACACTTTTTGGCATTTAGCTTGAGGCCATGGCTCTGGCATTAGTTGTCTGTTTCTATGAGGCCCTTTTGGAGGATGCTTGTGTCGGCTGGAGAGTCGATTATGACGCCCAGTTTGCAGTCATCTGCGAACTTGGTCAGCCACAGTCCTTCCATGTTGGCCTGTACCTCCGAGAAATATACACCGAACAAGAGAGGTCCCAGGACTGAGCCTTGTGGGACGCCACTTGTAACTGGTTTGGAGTCTGACATGGCTCCAGCAATTCTAACAATGTGGGTTCTGTCCTTGAGCCAGTTTGCAACCCATCTAGTGACATAGGGGTTTATATTTAAGCTGGTGAGCTTCTCTATAATGCCCGAGTGGGGTATTGTATCGAAGGCTTTTGCGTGGTCCAGGAAGGCTGTGTGGACCACCTTCCCCTCGTCAATGGCCTTGGTGACTGTTTCAAAGAAATCAACCAGGTTTAAGAGGCAGGATCTGCCCTTAACAAAGCCAAACTGGGTAGGATCCAGTGTCTGTAGGCCCCCAATATCTTTATTTATGAGGTCCATGATGATCCTTTCCATAGCTTTGCAGACCAAGCTAGTTAGGCTTATGGGGCGATAGTTTCCAGGATCCGTTGAGGCACCACCTTTGTGGAGAGGGACCACAGTTGCTGTACGCCACTCTTTGGGTACATATCCTGTAGTAAGGCTGAGACTGAACAGTAGTTTTATGTTTGGGTTTAGCTCTTCTTGGAGTTCATGTAGGATGCAGCCCGGGACACCGTCTGGTCCCATTGATGCTGTGTTTTTTGCTTTGGAGAGGGCGGCTTTTACCTGAGCATCTGAGATGTCAGGGGGGGCAGCACTCTGCTGGGATAGATATTTGCCCTTTTGGTGGGGGGGGGGAGAAGTTTGTGCTGAACCTGTTAGCTAGGATGTTGGCAATGTCTGTGGGTTAGGTGTACTTTTTGTCATTTTGGACCAATTCTGAGCATATCTGGGAATTACCACCCAGGTTCCTAACATAACTAAAGAAAGCCTTGTGATTATGTTTAGTGTCCTGTGCAATTTTTCTCATGAAGCTGGCCTTGAACGATTTTATGAGTGCCCGTAGTTTTTTGCTAATACTGATCAGAGATGCCTTCCCTTTCTGGAATTTTGTTCTATCATTTAGTAGCTTCCTCCTTCTATTGTATAGTTTGTTTATGGCTGGGGTCCACCAGACAGGACGTCTGCCTTTGGAGGATTGGGTCTTGGTTTTATTTGGGATCGCATGATCCATGCATTCCTGAAGGTGTTCATAGAATGCGTTTATAAAGGATTCTGTGGTCTGGGCCGTATTTTCCACAGGCCCGGGGCTTTGAAGGATTCCACCTCTGTTTTGTGGAGTGTGAAATTTGCTTTAGAGAAGTTTTTCACTGTGGTTTTCTGGGCAGGGGGTGGGGTCGGGATGTGAATATCCAGTGAGATTAGTTTATGGTCTGATCTTACCAGTGAGGGATACCACTTCTGGTCTGGAGTATAGAGTCCCCATGTTGGTGATGATCAGGTCCAGTATGTTTTTCCCTCTTGTGGGAGTGGTAACAAGTTGTTCCATAGCATTTGAGTTTATAAATTCTAGGAACCTTTGGGCTAGGGTGTTGGAGCTAGAGTAATGCTCCCAAGTCTATGTTTAGGTAGTTGAAGTCGCCCAATATAATGGTGTTTGGGGAGACCGTCATATTTTCCAGTGTTCTCAGGAAGGCCGAGTGGGGTTCCTGAGTTAGGGAGGGTGGTCTGTAGCAGGCTATAAACTGGAAGGCAGTTTTACCCACTGTTAGTTGCACATGGATAGTTTCTGATGCTTCGTGCTGTGCCACCAACCTGGAGGTGTGGGTATCTTTGATGAATATTGATACTCCCCCTCCTTTTGTGGGTCGGTCCAAGTTTTGGGGCCGAAAAGCATGGTATGAGGTATAACCTGGTAGTGTTGGGGTGCTCTCGGGAGCCTTGAACCAGGTTTCTGTTACTGCACAGATATTGATGTTCTCCATGCTAAGGAGAGTTTCGAGTGCGTGCATCTTAAGGTTTAGACTTCTGGCGTTGAGTAGCATTACTCTTAGTTTCTTATCCCTTGTGATACCTATGGAGGTGGGTTTGTCTTTTGAGCCTTGCCTAAAAAAGGCACTATGGGGGTAGCAAGAGCCTTTGCCAATATCCAAAAGCCCAGGGGTGACAGGTGCAAGCCGTCCCTAGCGAAGCATCGTGGCTTGTCGAGCATGTCATCCCAAGCTGACAGGCATTGGATCCCCTTTGAATGACACCAATACTTAAGCCAATTGTTAAAATTGATCATCTTGTCTTCATATTGTGGCATCATTCTTGGTGAGGGTAAGATGCTACTCAAGGTCAGGGTCATACTGGCCTGGGCCACATGCTCAGAGAGCTCCTCTATGTCTATTTTCATGTAGTCCAGGGAGGTACGTCTCAGGTCATTCACACCAGCATGGACAATGACTAGTCATATTTGTACTTGCCTTGGAGTGACCTGAGTGCTTGTGTTATGTGGCGGATCCTAGCTCCCGACAGGCAGCTCACCGTGACCTTCTTGTTCAGCCTAGTGAGCGGGACGTCAGTGTGCCTGACGATAGTCACCTATTACAAGTGTATCAGGTGTGTTGTTTAGCCTTAAGGGCTAGGACTGTTCGGCACACTGGCTTTGTGAGCTATGTGTTGCACGTGTTTTGTTTTGGGGTAGCGGTTGCTTGGGTGTCTGCTTTGGAGGTCTCTGCTGCTTAGGCAGATTTTTATTTAGAGCCTCCGAGTATGTTTTTGTGTGTTTATGTGTTTGGTTTGCTGTCGTGGTAGGTCTATGTGATACTGGAATTGTACTGAGTGTGGTTTCCTTCTCCTCCTGGCTGGTTACGCCAGTACTGAGTTGAGAGAGCTTAGCCTCCTGTTTGGCTATATGGATGCATCTCTCACATGTGTTGGAATTTGTTGGGAGGAGGAGAGGGTTGTCTGTGTACATGAGGCAGTTGTAACATTGCCTCAAGATTCCCAGATTCACCAGCTGGACCGGAGAGAAGATTGACAACTGATCTTTGGACATGCTAGAATAGTATTGGGAATTCCTTTATAATTTAAAAAAAAAGGGCCAATGGGGAACAAGGTACTCAAGAGGACTTTGTGAGAGTGTAGTGCTTTTAATTTTTTAGTGCTGACTTATGTAATTGCTTTAGTGAGCAAGTGCCTTTAGTGAGCAAGTGCCAGGTAACTTAAATGCAATGTGTTACAGGTAACTTAAATGCAAAAATGACAAACAGTAACTTTCTTTTAAGTGAAACAAGGAAATGAGTACAGTAAGCAATGCAGATATCACTAGGGATCCACAGAAGCACTGAAAAGCCGCGTTTTAAGTGGTATTAGCGTTTCAGGGAAATAACAAGCAAACAAACAACAAGCATACAAACAGAGCTAGATTCAGCAGGCCTGGATCTAGTCTATGCTACAGCAAACAAGGTGTACCAATTTCAGTAAGAAACAGTTGAAACATGCAGGCACTATAAGCCTTTAACCAGAAATTCCCAGCTCAGAAGGGCAGAGTCCAGCCTCTCCTCCCACAAGAGTGCAGACCACGAACCTTCTTAATGTAAAATAACTGGCCTGAAGCCCAATTGCTTAAACCAGAACTAATACACTTTTAGAATAACAGACACTGAGCCCTCAATCAGCAGTTCCCAACTTAGTAGGATGTAAGCTACCTGGTCCTGCCACCACAGTGCAGGCCACAAACCTTCCTAATGTAAAACAACTGGTCTGAAGCCCAAGTGCTTAATCCAAAAGACTTAGAATGATAGCTACACTTTAATCAAGTTACTACCAAGCAGTAATAATTACAACTGAATACTTTGAAGAAAGCCTGGATTAGTGCTCAAGCTATACAAACAAAGCTAGATTCAGCAGGCCTGGATCTAGTCTACGCTACAGCAAACAAGGTGTACCAATTTCAGTAAGAAGCAGTTCAAATATGCAGGCACTATAAGCCTTTAACCAGAAATTCCCAGCTCAGAAGGGCAGAGTCCAGCCTCTCCTCCCACAAGGGTGCAAACCACGAACCCTTTTAATGTAAAATAACTGGCCTGAAGCCCAAGTGCTTAAACCAGAATTAATACACTTTTAGAATAACTGACACTGAGCCCTCAATCAGCAGTTCCCAACTTATAAGGATGTAAGCTACCTGTCCTGCCACTACAGTGCAGACCACAAACCTTCTTAATGTAATACAACTGGTCTGAAGCCCAAGTGCTTAAACTAAAAGGCTTAGAATGAGTTACACCAAGAAGTAATAAATACAACTGAGTACTTTTAAGATGACGCAAAAGCAAAATAAAGTAGGAAGAAACACAAATACAGTAAAAGCAGATATTTTTTTTCTTCAGAAAAGTAGCAAAAACAGTAGTAAAAACAATTCACATGCAGTGCAAGCTGGCACACTTGAGTATGTAGCTATATTAGTCCACACACAGTTTGAAAAAATGTAATTAAATTAAAAAGGACTAAAAGCAAGTGCAGAAAGGGTTTATTAGGTAGAATGCGGTAAAGAGATGGGACTGGGGGAGTGTCCTAGATCAAATCTACAGTGGGGCGGGCACTGCAAAAGCCACCAAATTTAAACTACAACCAAGAACAACCAGGAACATCTACCACTAAATTCATAAATATGGCCCAGTATATTACTAGGATTTCCACAAATGCCTTCAGAGAAAGTTCAGAGGTTCATAGCAGGTTATTAGGCTAATGGCCCTAGGGGCTTTACAAGCCTAGTAATGTAATACCAGTGTTCCCTAATTGATCATTGTTAGATGGTTCCCTTTATGATAAGCACTGGCTGACCCTATCCATGAGTGACATAGGTGCCATCCCAGGTGTGAATTTATGGTATCAACCAAAAGGACATAGCCCTACACTGGTAACATTCAGAAAGGGGAACAAACCTGATACATGCCCTAAAATTTTATCTGATGACCACAAAAACAGAGCCATTTGTTAGGGACATAGGCAAGAACCCTGCTCTGAGTAAAAGTAGAATGTTTATAATGTTATGAACAACGGCCATCTGACATATGGATTACCGACAGTACTTGTTTTGAAAGCAAACTGTCAAAAACATCTACATTTCTCCGACTTGCACAGGATAAGAACATATACCTAACAACTTTTCTCCACTGTAGCTGGAACCTTTTATTCTACACACAGATGTAATTTAGCATTACTTTAGAGAAGAGAGATTTTTTGGGGGGGGGGGGGGGCGGCGTGATCTACAAGGATATAATAGTCCCACCAAAACCTCCAGCAGTTACACACCTAAAAAAAAACTATGGAAAAACTGCAGAAAGAGAGAGTGGTGATCTCCCAAAAGTATAAAATGTATGCCAGGGAATGCTATTACACACTTTTTCACCTCCAGAAATGAAGTAAAGTCTACTTCCTGGACAGGAGATATAGCAGTTTTGAGTGAAGCGGACAAAGCAATACTAATAATTGATACTCTTCCTCTAGTGTGAAAAGACCTAATCATATCGGGGGAGGGGGGCTGTTACACTCAGATGCTTCACTTCAGACTCAAACTGATAGCATATAAAAACTCTTCAAAATACAAGTGCTCAATGGTGGGAGCAATAGCTTTCTGTTATAATGGCTACTCTGTCCATATCATCATGGAATTTAAATTATCTTTACAGTTAAAGACAAAAAGAGAAATGTTATGTAGACTTTTATAAAATGAGTAATGTGGAATCCAAGAAAAGGCACAGATGGAAATATTTATGGAAGGTTTAATTATGAAAAGGTTAAAGGAAGATGAGCTTAGGTAAGTAATAGCTAAGATAGGAAAAGATGTGACAGAAACTGTGATGTATAATCAACATGGAAGTTTACAGGAACAGACAGTGTTATTGTATTTGTCTGGAAGTTGGAAGGGAAGAAAGTGATAGAGACCTGGAAGATTTTGCTTAACAGTATTTAAAAGAGAGGTAGTACCATCATCTTGGAAAAAAGCTGTGGTGGGTGTATTACCCAAAGAGGGTAAGGACCCTTCAATCCCGGCTTATTATAGACCCATTTAAATTTTAATCCATCAGTATAAAGTGTTTATATCTACACTAGCCAAGAGAATGACAAAGGTGTTGCAAAAATGCATAGACAAGGATCAGTGTGCTTTTGTGAAGGGGAGGCAAACATTTTTCCATATTAATAGAACAATTATGACACAGAGGAAATAAGAGTTTAGTAAACTGCCCCTATTATTGGTGGGTCTTCCTAAAAAGAAAGCATTTGATATAGTCAGGTGGAATTTTATGAGTAAGGGGATATGTGAAGGGACAGAGACGAGAATTAAAGTGGGAAGGTTCCTCTCAACTGAGGAACCAAGCAGTGGTGTCCTCTTTCTCTTTTGCTATTTGCTTTATATTTAGTGCCACGAGCAAAGAAAATAAGGGACTCACAAATTTAAAGATGCAAATGGTATGGTAATCAAGAAAAGTTAGCTTTATTTACAGATATTCGTTTGTACTCGATAAATCAATGTTGTGGAAATTGTTGAGAAAATTTCAAGTCTTTACAAGATATGGAAATAAAACAAAGGCTATAATGGCACACAATGTACCCACACATGAATCGGCTCAGCAATACCTGTAATTATGTGGGACATAAGATTAAAGTGAGTGGAGTGAAAAGGACTTTATTTCTACATGGTTATATGTGAAGAGACAAATTAAAAGACATTACAAAAATGTAGCAACTGGAAGCTCTTGATTATGTATACAGATGGTAAGATAAGAGCATTGAAATGTTTTTAATCCTTTTAGTTTTAAATAGAGGTCAGGCATATATATTTTTTAAACCAGATGAGAAGTTGTGGACCATAATTAATAAAGAGTTGAAGAGAGGAAATGGTAAAAATTAAATGGTATAAGTTGATTCTTCCCATAGAAAGATGATTTAGGATTGCTCGTTCTGAAGGGATACTTTGCAGTTACTCATTTAAGGCTCATACACATAGTACTCGCAGAAGGATATAAATCAACATGAAAAGGGATGATGATGGAATGGAGGGGAGGTGAAAGCATAAGGACACAGTAGGACTTTGGATGTAGGTCCTTAAAGAGAGCCACCACTATACTGAATATTATATTCATAAAGTAGCATAAAGTATTCTAAAAGTTAATCAAACTTGGGAATGGAGAAGAGCTTTTTCCAACAGTGATGACTGCATGTAGGGATATATGAAACAGACAAGAGAGAATTAGAATATACTGGAAAAGATTTGCAAAGGAACCAAGGTATTGGGAGCAAATACCTAGACAAGAAAAAGTAACCAAGTGAGAAAAATATGAAGTATGGACTGCAGGTAAGAGACTGCTTTCTCTACCAAGAATTAACACACAGTATAGGCAAAGAGAAAAGTACAGGGGAGTGCTAATTTAAAGAACAGCTCTGATAGAGATTTTAGTACAGTCTAGAATAGAAGCTGCTGCTAGAAAGTGATAATTAGGACATACAAAACAGTGCATATCTATAGGAATTCGTGGAGGTTACAAAAATTGGGGAAAAGAGTGAAAGCCTATTTTTTTAACTGAAGTGTTTGCATTGACATTTTTATACTTCACAGCATTTTCCTCATACTGATAGCAATGTATGTGAACAATTACCTTTTCATCCTTATACCTCCTTACTCTCCCTTCTTCATTTACTTCCTTACATTTATCTAATTCTAACAAATAAAAAATAATAAAAGAACATAAAACACAGAGTACAGATGAAATGAATGTAATGAGAACAAATAAATCAATGACTAAGTGTTTTTGCCTATAAAATATCCAGGCTCCATCAGAGTCCATAAAGCAGCATTTAAAATTACATTAAGTAGATCATGTCATTAAACAACTGCCAAAGTTTAAAAACAATTAACCAATAGAAAGCCAATAAAGTGAGAATTGAAATTCATGAAAATAAAAGTTAAATAAATTATTCAATGGAAAAAAAGTGTTAATCTCAACAAACCCCAATATATAAAAATAGTATTTAAACCAAAATAATACAAAAAAATATAACATACACAAACAACCAGCATTTAAATGATCGGCATTTAAATACCTGCTTGAATATTTAAAAAAGCAGTAATTCAGCAGGAATCAGTAACACCTGGTCTGTTAATGGCACTGAGTCTCAATTACCACAATGTCTCTGAGCTCCAACACAGTTTCAGTATTGCCCCCTTTTCATTAATATACACCCTATCTATAACAAACCATAAAAATCTCTTACAATTCACAATTAAAATCAGGGCAAATTTGGTCGGTCTAAATCTCTGAATGTCCTTTTTAATGTTATTCAACAACCTCACTAGATGATCTCTATCTACAAACATATCTATTAGGTGGCCCATTTCTACCAAAATAAATAAATAAATAAATAAATAAATAATCTTCAGTGATTAATGTCGACAACCGTTCCATTTGCCCCCTCACAATACCCTTTTTCTGAAAGAAGGGATGACAACTGTTAAAATGTAAACATCAATTGGAAAATATCATTTTACAAAAATAGTAGAAGTAAAGTCATATTTGTTAAATTAGTGTACAAATAAATATCCAAGTAGTCAATCCTGTTTGAATACATCCTATAGATAAACTTCAAAAAAGTAGTGTCACTTAAGTAATCAAACAAATGAACCATCTGTTCACCATTCCATAAAATCAGAATGACATCCAAAAATATAAAATAGGAGACTACATGCTGAAAGAAAGGAGACGTGAAAACATACTTCCTTTTCCAATTTGCTACTACCAAGTTCAAAAATAGGTGCACATTTAGCACCCATGGCAACACCAGCAGTTTGCCAAAACAGTTCCCCCTCAAAGTCAATAAAATTGTTACATAACACTATATCCTTAAATTCCACAAGGAGGTTTATCTTAGAATTAGACAACTGTGTATCACATTTAAAAATAACAAAAAAATTCCAAACCAACTTGGTGAGGAATAACAGTAAATAAATTCACAATGTCTATAGCTATCAAGCAAATGTCATCATTAAATTCAAGAAAATGTATCAGTTCCAAAAGATGCCATGATTTCCATCATATAGAAGGTAAACCTGTCAAAAACAATATAGGCAGCAATGGGTTCAGTTTTCAATCCTTTGGCTGCAAATATAGTTCTCAAAGGAGGGTCAGATTAATTTTTATGAATCTTCTGAATACTGAAGATAGAAGGTATGAAAGGCTTTATCAACCCTCAAAAATTCAAATTCCTGTTATGTGATACCACCCAGGCACAAACCATCAAATAACCAACAGTCAGTTTTAGAATACACTATATTAGCTTAATTCCTAGAAGCCCTTTCATAGGTTGTGGCATCATCTAGAATATCAAACATCTTAATTGAACAAATCACAGTAATTCATAAATACAACACCCCCACCCTTGTCGGGTTTCATGATTCTGAGATCTTTGTAAATCCCGTAACAGAGTCCTTTCACTCTGTGTCAAATTAACCCTCAGGCCTGACTAATTTTTATGTAAATTCACGAATTCAAATTCACAAATATGTTCGAAAACAAAAGTGAAACAGATTAGAGGGTGGGATAAATGCACTTCTTTTTAATGCAACAGTGTCACACAAACTATTACCAAAAAATATGTTCAAATATAATGATCTAGTATACAGCTTTAAATTAGTCAACAGGCCAGCTATGTCATTTTTAAACATTGGCATTAATGTAAAACCTTCACTAAATAGGAAAAAAATGAGTGGGTGTTAAAAACGCATCAGTTAATTAAATATACACCCCCCCCCAATTGTTTGTCCTTAATGTTGCCCACCATACTCAATTCCTTGAACTGGGCCTCTGATGTACCGATTGTTTGGTTTCCTTCTGCCCTTCCCAGACTATCCACCATAAGAGTTCCTTTTATCTTGGCAGCTCTGTAACTCTTTCCCCTGGTCAGACAGTCTCTCAGATTGCCTCAGAGGAGGGAATGCTAAAATAATCACTGCATTTGAATATCCCTGGTCATCACAGATGTTCATTATACTCTCTGAGCAGTTAATAGGTACAGCATAGTCTGACACCAATTCCGAACCTTTTGGAGGACCTGGGAGAGGATAAGCATGCTTTTCAGTATACTCACGGGTGTCCCTTAAAAGTTTGTGTTGCCTGTCTTGGTTGTGCTGCACGTTATTTGTCTGAATTATTAAACAGTTTTTTATACTCCGCCATAAAGGAACTAAACAATACTGTCATTCAAACGTTTAATGTCCCCATTCAACTTGAGTAACTTATGATCATTATCCCATATAAGAATCTTCATAAGTTCAATACCTGTGTGGTCAAATAAATCAAGTAGTTCACTATGCATCAACAAGCCTGTTGCTGTCCCCACTGAGAATTTCCACACATGATCCCTGGGAACTTGCTGTCCCCACTGAGAATTTCCACACATGAAGATCCCTGGGAACTTGCTTTAAAGTGATACATTTAAACATTTATTGTCCATCTGTAACATCCTTTTTTTTTGGTCCAACATTCCAAAGTTTACAGTTAGACTTTTAACGACTGTCGGCTCATCTGCAGGTGTTTTAAAATCAGGCAAAGTAATCCATAACCAGGCGGAAATATTGAACTCCTCATTCGTTAAAAGCTGACCAGTCACTGGACAATTTCCTTCATTCCAAATGAGATTACTAGTTCGGTCAAAGTTATTCCCGGTCCCTTCCACCTGAATAGATGTGGTGGGGTTACCAGAGTCCAAACCATGAGGAAAGTATGTAGAAAGCTGTTCTAACAATAATGTCAACTCGCCAGGTAAGAAATCCATATGAAAAACACAGCTACCAACAATCTGCCTTCACATACCATTAATAACCAACAGCCAAAACAAAATATACTGAATAACTCAAACAAATTACAGTAGTACAAAAAAAATACAGTTGTGTACCTACCATAAATGTAGATGTTCGAGTGTATTCACTGTTGCAGTCATTACAATTGCATTATCCTGCTGGCAGGCTACCCGCAGGTCGGCCCGAGTTCCAAAGTCTAGGTCCGGCGTCGGTTGCTGTCGCCTCCTCCCTGACGTCAGTGCGCCAGGGGTATAAAAGATGCAGCAGACGCCATTTTCTTCAGTTTTTCTTGCCCCAGATGTCAGGTAGCCCTAAAATGGTAGGCTAAATTATGCCAATAAGCATGCATACACAAAAAACAACTTTTCCTTCATCTACAAGCAAATACACCACATAGGTTGTATAGAATAGAGAAGTACAGATAAGTCCCAGCAAGGAAAAGGGGGGATGGTGGGAGGGTAACCTGGACTGCAACAGTGAATACACTCGAATATCTACATTTATGGTAGGTACACAACTGTACTATGTTCATCGGGTTTCACTGTTGCAGTCATTACAATTGGGTTGAATCCCAAAGCTAAGGTTGGGAGGCTGGAGCTAAATAGGATTAGGAGAGGCTATCAGGCCCTGCAGAACTGCAGTGGCAAAGCCTGCCCTGGATTTAGAGTAGAGAGGTAAGTGATGGTGCTTTGTAAAAGTATGCACTGAACTCCAAGTTGCAGCCTCTAAGTTGTCTTTGGTTGATACTCCTCTGAGGAAGGCTGCTGAAGTGGCTGCTGCTCTGGTTGAATGTGGCCTAATGCCCTTAGTCACTGATTTGCCATGCTGTGAATAGCAGAAACGAATGCAGTGGCCTATCCACTTTGAAATAAGTCTGTTTGGAGATCGGCTTTCCTTGTGATCCTGCAGCATATGCCACTAGAAGTTGTTCAGTTTTTCTGAAAGCTTTGGTTCTGTCCAAGTAGAAGCGTAGCTGCCTGTGAATGTCCAAATAATGCAGAAGTCTCTCACCCTTATTCTGTGGGTTTGGGTAAAAGGTAGGCAAATGAATTGTTTGGTTAAGGGCCACACTGGACACTACTTTAGGCATAAATGTAGGGTTTGTCCTTAGAGAAACCCCGTCAGCATGGAAAATGATAAAAGGTTCCACAGCCATGAGGGCCTGCAACTCTGAGACTCGTCTAGCCGAGGTTATTGCTAGGAGCAGAGCTGTTTTCCAGGATAAGAATTTTATATCAGCTGCAGAGGCTGGCTCAAACGGAGGCAGTGTGAGTTTTTCCAAGACATAGTTGAGGTCCCATGCAGGTATTGGTGCTCCCCTTGGAGGTCTTATGGTTTTGGCCCCTCTGAGGTACTGCCTTAGTAATGGATGAGAAAAAATAGGTTCTGTACTGTAATGAGCTGAAATGGCAGAGGCATGAATTTTAAATTGATGAAATGGAAAGGCCTTTATCCAGCATCTCAGTTAAGTATTGCAAAATTTGAGGAATATTTGGAACAGTCGTTTCAATACCTTGTGCCTGGTTCCAAGCACAGAATCTCTTCCATTTTTCTGCATAAGATTTTCTGGTGCTAGGCGTCCTGGCCTACAAAATAACTTCCATCACTGCTTTAGAGAGAGGTGCGTCTTGAATGGCTACATTATCCGCCATGCTGCCAGGTTTAAGGCCTTGAGTTGGCTGTGCAGTATCTGACTGTCTTGTTGGGTCAGTAAGTGAGGGATTTGAGGTAATGTCCAAGCTGGGCATTGAGACAAGCTCTTTAGGATTGGGTACCAGTGCTGGCGGGGCCAGTCTGGGGCAATCAGTATAATTTTTGGCTTCTCTTGTCTGACCTTGAGGAGGAGAGGCAGAGGCTGAAAGACATATACTATTAGGTTTTTCCAGCTGAAAGTTAGAGCATCCACTTTCCATGCTTGCTTGTGATAAGTCCTTGTGCAGAATCTCTGTAATTGGCAGTTATGAGGAAAGGCAAACAGGTCTATGTCCGGACATCCCCAGTTCCTTCTTATCATGCTGAAGACTTGTGGATCCAATTTCCACTCGTGGGGATCCATTAGGTTTCTGCTTAGTTTGTTTGCCAGAGTATTTATCCTTCCCAGCAGGAATTGTGTTTGCAGATGTACTTGGTAAGTCAGTGCTGTGTCCCACAAGTTCATGGCTAGTCTATAGAGGGGGTAGGAATGCGTGCCCCCCTGCTTGTTTATGTACCACATGACTGTAGTATTGTCCGTCTTTATCAGTAGTTGTCCTGGATGAAGTAGATCCTTGAAGGCTGTCAGGGCATTCTGAACAGCTAGCATCTCTTTTTGATTGATATGTAGATGCATTTGACTTGCGAACCGTGTGCCCTGAATACATTTCCCTGCCATATGGGCCCCCCAGGCATAATCGGATGCATCTGTTGTCAATGTCTGCCTGGCTGTGGGTAAGGTGAATGGCTGTCCCATGTTGAGGTGACAGGCTTTTGCCCACCATTGAAACTCCTGTTGCAGGCAGGGAATGAGGGTAATTATTGTTTCCAGGCTGTGGCAATGTTGAGTCCAAACACTTTTTAGATACCATTGAAGTTTCCTCATATGCAGTCTTGCATATGGAATTAGCAGTATGCAGGATGCCATGAAGCCCAAAGCCTGCACAATTTTTCTTGCCGATAACTGGGTCTTTGTTGCCAACATTCTGAAATAAGTAGTCAGTTGTCTGTGTTTGTCTGGCGTGAGATCAGCCATCTGGGCAGTTGTATTTAAGCTTGCACCCAGGAATATTATCTCTTGAGAGGGTACGAGTTTTGATTTCTTTTTGTTTACTGTGTACCCTAGACCTGTTGGTAATCTTTTTACAAATGCCAGATGCTGTAGTAGAATGTCCTTGTTCTCCGCTTGAATAAGGCAGTCGTCCAAGTAAGGATATATTTGAATTCCTCTTTGTCTGCAAAATGCAAATACTGGTGCCAGGCATTTTGTGAAGACCCTGGGTGCAGTAGATAAGCCAAAGGGCAGTGCAGAGAATTGGTAGTGCATTGAGCCAGCTATAAATCTGAGTTATCTTCTGCATGATTGTCTGATTGGGACATGCAGGTATGCCTCTTTTAGGTCTAAAGTCACAAGCCAAGCCTTCTTGCTCAGCATAGGCAGAAGCTGCTGCAGAGTTAACATTTTGAATTTTGGAATATCCAGGAATGTGTTTAGGATAGACAGGTCCAGTATTGGTCTCCAGGATTTGTCCTTTCTGGGTACCAAGAATAGCCTTGAGTAAAATCCTTGTCCCTGCTCTTGCTGTGGCACTTGGTGAATGGCTTTCATGTCCAAGAGGGATGAAACTTGTTTTTGTGCCTCTGCCCATTGATTGTGTGGCAGGTATGGCATACAGTTTGGCCTTGGCAGGGTGTGAAAGTGGAACCTGTAGCCTTGAGATATGATATTTATGACCCATTTGTCCTGGGTGGTCATATGCCAATTTTGTGAAAAAAGTGCTTGTTTTCCCCTCAAAGGAGCTGCCAGAAGATAAGGTGCTTGGTGCTGGCAGGGGAAAGTCATCGAGACGGTTTCCTGTATGGCTGTGATTTTTCCTCTCCGCTTTTGGAGGTAGAAGCTCCCCACTGTTTAGGCCTGTATGAGCCTTGGGGCTGTGATCTGCCTCTGGGGCGTCTATCTGCCTCTTTGTGGCTTGTCTGACACTGGAAAGGACCAATTCTTTGTAGGACAGTTCCTGATAAATCTGGGAGGCTGTACCTGTAAGAAATCCTTCACTGTTTGCATAGATTTAGCTTTGTCCTCCATTTTCTTTAACACTTCTTCTCCTTTAACACCAAACAAGGCATCATGTTGTAATGGAGCATCTAATAGTTTTGCTTTAACATGATCGGGCAGATTCTGTTCTTTTAACCAAGCATGCCTCCTAATGACAGAACCTGTAACTGCAGTCCTGCAGGAGGCCTCTAGAGAATCAAAACCACATTGCAAGGTATGCTTTCCCACTTGTTCAGCTGCATGCAATAAATCCTGCATTTCTTTGTTTTCTGCACATCCTGAATTTGTCAACATTTTCTGTTTAAGCAGTGACATAAGATATTACTGATATTTAAGCATATGAAACTGACAATTTAAAGCTCTTACCAGCCAAGGTAGCAGAAGTATAAATCTTTTTCCCCCATCTGTCCAGGGCCCTTGAATACCTATCAGAGGGGATAGGGTTTTTTTGCAGTGGAAGCCTTGACCCCCTTGGGACCCTGAGAAATAGTTTCTGGGTCAGCAGGCAAGGTTTTTGTAAAGAAATTTATGTGAATCAGGAACCCTGTAGTATCTGTCTGACTTAACAGGAGCTGGTGGTAAAGAGTCAGGAAACAGACCGGACTCTGAAAATACATCATCTACAATGTCTAAAACAGGAGGAATAGCAAGGGGCCTGTGCTGAGGTAATAAAATCAAGTCTCTGAGCCTTTTCTTGGATTCTGAGTAATCTTGGCTCTCCCAGTGGAAATGCTCCCTCATAGTATGCAGGGTCTCCCCAAAAGAATAATCCTCAGGAGGGGAGGCTGAAGGGATAGATTCTTCAGCATCAGAATCCTCATAGGGAGGAAGGGAATATTCATGTTCAGAAGAGGAATCAAAGGAAATGGAAACCTGATCTGAAGATTCATATTCTATCTCTTGCCTAGGCCTCTTATCAGGAGGGGGATGGGAACCCCTGAGCACAATAATTAGGTCTTCGGCCATTTTAATCATCTGTTTTTTAGGCATGGAGGCCTGTCCAGGAAAATGCTGTACTTGTTTCTTTGTCTTTAGAGCTGCTTTAGTCTTTGCCTTTGAAGCTGAAGTTGGTTTTACATATAACTTGTGTAGGCCTGAAAACACCCTCAGAAGCCGATGCCTGTTCAGCGGCTCCGGACCCATCTGAGGGAATAGTTTCCGACTGTCCAATACCTTGAGTTTCCAGAGGCCTAGTCGGCTCCACGTGGGAGTCGGAAGCGGCCTGTGGCTCTGAGGTAACGGGCGTCAGGGGCTGCGAAAGCGACTCACTGAGAACCGGCGACAGGCCTAACAAAAGCCTCGTCGTTTTTGGACCTCGGATGCCTGTCCTTTTCTTTTTCTTTGCGCTTTTTATAAACTCCGGTATTCGGCTGTTCTGACGGCATTATATAATTGAATCTTCTGCCAAAGTAATGAAATGCAAAATCGTACCGACGCTTAATAGTGCATTGGTTAAATCTAGCAAAAAACCGACAACTAGCAACGTCGTGGTCAGGGCCTAGGCAAGGAATACAGTAAGAATGAAAATCCTTATGAGGTATTTGCTTCCCACAAGAAATACAATTATTAACTTTTTCTGACATCGGTCTGGAGCAAGAAAAAGTTTCTAACGGGTACTTAGCTTTAATGAAGACTTTGGATCTGAAATTCGAATTTGAAAATCTCAGGAGTCGGCCGTCCGGCACTTGCGAACTGCTTTTGCTTTGGGCACCGTGCGGCAAGAAAGACTGAAGAAAATGGCGTCGGCTGCACCATTTATACCCCTGGTGCACTGACGTCAGGGAGGAGGAGACAGCAACCTACGCCGGACCTAGACTTTGGACCTCGGGCCAACTGCGGGTAGCCTGCTAGCAGGATAACCCAATTGTAATGACTGCAACAGTGAAACACGACGAACATCGGAGAGTACAGCTGAATTTAATGCAATGAGAAGAAATAAATCAATGACTAAGTGCTTTCATCATAAAATATCCAAGCTTCTACATAATTTGCTTCCCTGACTTTCTCTTTAAATATACTATAGGCCTTTTCTTCCCAAATTTCATATTGCAATTCCTATTTGTATTACATTAATTTACCTTTAATTTCTCTACAAACTGTCTAAAAATTCTCTAAATATCATATACATTGTACTAACTCTTAACCAATGTTTTTATTTTATGTCTAATTGTTATAATTATTTAAACTGCAGATGTTTTTATTTTATTTTTGAAGATTCTAAAATTATTGTTCTTAAAATCTTTTGTAATAATTTGTAGCTTTTCTTCCCAGGCCTCTGCTGAAAATGAGCTTCTATCCAGTCAGACTTTCCCAATAGTCAAGTGTCAATAAATAAGTGTACATCTCTACTGCTCAGAATTTCGCAGAACATCCAGACTTTTTGCCTCATATTTTGCTCTGTTCCTCGAGGAAATCACAGAGGATAAAAAACGCAGACATTTGAGTTTCAGACTTCACATCCTTCAAAAAAATGCAAGTAATGCAAAACCTGTTATTCTAGTAACTTTGTACGCTTACAAGTGCAATATTTAATATCTTTCTCTGATTTTCAGCCTTTGTACCCATTATTACTGGCTTTGTCCAGAATTCTTGAGGTATGAAAAGCAAATGCTGATGGTGTGATGAGAAAAATAAAGACAGGTAAGCATGTCATGTTTTTTAGGAATGCAACAAGTTGGTGCATGTTAAAAATTCCGTACAGAGTAGTTTGTCAGAAATGTTGAGAGATGCAAATGGTTGTAACTAAGGAAACAATTCTTTTGACATGGGATATAGGATCTGAATTGCCTAGACACAGTAATGCCTTCGTGAGTTTATTGTCATTATCTGCCTAGTAACCACACCGCCCACAAACCTATAAACTAGCTCTGGCTTATAATCCGAAGAGGATTACTACTACTACTGGAAGACTATTCAACATAAGAAATAGTGTACGACCAGTTATTTATTTAAAAATGTAACCAAATTGAAGACTGACCCCGTCCTAATATAGCCACATAACATTCTGGTCAGCCACACCGATTTTGCTGCACCCTACAGCACCCCCTACCTTGCACTTAAGAAACCAGTTGACATTGACCTTGTTTGTTGTCTTAGCAAGATCACACTGACTGAACCATGACTGGCTGGCTCCTTGTTGTTGTGGTTGTTCATAGTACAAATAAAGAACAATTCTGTGATTCATTTATCGTGGCAGAAAAATGTATGAATAAAATTATTTATACACAGATATATGAAACAGAATAGCCCACCATACGCAGATTTCAGTCCTCAGTCAAAGAAAGCATTCCAACTTCAAAAAGTAAAAAAAAAAAAAAAGCAATGCACACATCCCTGTTTATGCTAGAGGAAATGACTGCAGAAAGATAGTATTAATAAATGGTTCTGAAGAAGGCCAAGGGAGGCAACAGAACTGAACAGAAAACTAATGTAAAATAACAACATACCATATATGCTAAACCTTTTAATGTTTTAAAGAACGCAAATAATAAAACTCACACCACATAATACAAATTCCTGAAACATTAACTATACACGGCTATTTTAAGTATAAGCCAGCAACTACATACACAGGCAGTCACAAGAGCCCACGATGCTAAAGGCCTCTTGTAGTAATAGTGAGTGAACCCTAAACTTCTGCATAGTAGTCTTGTATTTACTATAACAAAAATAAAATGCTCTAGCTGCTAGGTGAACATGTATTCCTGTTACAAAAAAAAAACTGATTGGTCTATGTGACAAGTTAGTCATCCGTACAAATATATAGCTTTGAGAACATCCAACTGATGCAAAGACGTTTTTTCTCATTTTCAATTTATTCTTCCTGGTCATGATAAAGCCGGAACATTAGCTACCCTTTGTTGTACACCTTACTGACTTGTTTCAGCATAATTTCAGACACCATCTTAAGCATAAATGAGGGATTTGACTTTAGAATCCCTTTCACTGTGTAAGACTATATGTGGCTTTTTCCACATTAGGGCCTCTAGTTGACCAATGGTTCTAGCTAAAATGCAAGCAACTAGAAATAGAGTCACATAAGTAACAGATTCAAATGGAGGTAAAGCAATCTTGTTTATTCCATAATTTAGATCTCCTAAGGTCCATGGGTCTCTAGCTCTTAAAGCATGAAAACACCTTTTAAAACTGCTTAATCACTGAAGGCCAGATTCAGAAATAGACTCTGGATCTACCAATGCAACTCTACCAAAGACGGCAGAAGTGAAAAGAATATTCTAATGGCTGATCTGTCTAGTATCTCAAGTTCTCCATATGTAACTGTATTTTCCAATAAGAAGCATTGCCAAAGAGACCATTAGGATAGATATGACAAACTGAAGTATCATTAGGAATGCTCTGACCATTAAACTGAGTTTCCTTTATGGTTAGACTGAAAAACAAATCTGAATCCTGTTCTAAGGAAGACTGAAAACATTACTGTCTGCATCTATAAACCCCCTTGAAAATATGATTCCGTTTAATTTCAACTATACACAAGTGCTATAAAAAAGAAAAAAAGATTTTGATGAGAGAAAAAGTACAGTTTTGTACCTACCATAAATGTAGATGTCCGATAGGCATGCATCTGCAGTCCTTACAAATGGGTTGTCCTGTCGTCAGGCAGCCCTTCGGTCGGCCGGATTCCAAAGTCTGGGTCTGGCCTCGGCTGGTGTCGCACTTCACCCGGCGTCATAGCTGCAGTTCTTGGTATAAAGGCACCAGCCGACGCCATTTTCCTCAGTGTTTCTTGCCCCAGATGCCAGGTGCCCTCTAGGAAGGCTAAATTTGGATAAATGCAAATGGTTCCAAATAGTAGAGAGCAAACAAAAAATAAGCATGTATGTACATATATACAAACAAATACACCATAATAGATTCCCCCAGCTAGCTACAAGATGGGCAAATACCCTAGGAGTACCACAGAGGGGAAGGAGAGTGGGTAATCCTGACTGCAGATGCATGCCTATCGGACATCTACATTTATGGTAGGTACAAAACTGTACTATGTCCTTCAAGGATGCATCTGCAGTCCTTACAAATGGGTAGAATACTGTAGCCAAACTGGGGGAGGAGGAGAAATAAGATTATGGTGTAGTTAAGATCCCTTGCAAAACAGCAGTGGCAAAACCTGCTCGGGATCTGGAGTATAAAGGTAAATTATAATGCTTGGCAAATGTATGCACGGAGCTCCAAGTAGCAGCCTCTAAAATGTCTTTGGTAGCCACTCCTCGTAGAAAAGCTGTGGTAGTGGCTGTAGCCCTTGTAGAGTGAGGCCTGATGTTTTCTGGAGTTTTCTTCCCATGGTAGGAGTAACAAAATCTAATGCAATTTCCTATCCACTTAGAGATTGTCTGTTTTGAAATTGCTTTTCCTTCTATTCCTGTTGCATATGCTACCAGTAGCTGGTCAGTTTTTCTATTGCTCTTGGTCCTGTCCAGGTAGTAACGTAATTGCCTATGTACATCCAAGGTATGCAACAGTCTTTCTCCCTGTTCTGTGGGTTGGGGAAGAATGTAGGTAGGTGGATAGCTTGATTTAAAGATACCCTGGAGACCACCTTTGGCATAAAAGTAGGATTAGTTCTCATGGTCACTATCTTGATGGAAGATCAGGAAGGGCTGTACTGCCATTAATGCCTGTAGCTCAGATACCCTTCTTGCTGAAGTGATTGCAAGCAGGAAAGCAGTTTTCCATGATAAGTATTGTAATTCTGCTGTTGCTGCTGGTTCGAAAGGAGGGAGTGTCAACTTTTCTAGCACAAAGTTCAAGTCCCATGCTGGCAATGATGGCTTCCTAGGTGGTTTTACATTTTTAATTCCTCTCAGAAACTGCCTGAGCAGAGGATGTGAGAAGACTGGAGGATCCAAGTTGTATTCTGCTGAAATAGCTGATGCATGAATCTTAATGGAAGAATAGGACAGGCCGTTGTGGAAGAGCTCTGCCAATTATTCCAGGATGTTAGCTATGTTTACCAGTGAAACATTCTCTCCTTTTGCAGTACTCCAAATGAGATATCTTTTCCATTTTGCTGAATAGTTTTTTTTTTCTTGTTGAGGGTCTGCGAGCCTCCAAGATAATGTCTTTAACTCTTTGAGATAAATCTGGGTTATTTGGTCTTATGCAATGTTCCAGGCAGCCAGCTGCAGTGTTTTCAGGTTTGGATGCAGGGTTTTGAAGTTGTTCTGTGTTAACAGCAAGGGAACTAGGGGCAGAGGCCATATTTGTTCCCGAGACATACTCCTCAGTAATGGGTACCAATGTTGCCTTGGCCAGTCTGGAGCTATCAGGATGATCCTTGGACGGTCTTCTTTGATCTTCAATAGCACCTTGTGCATCAAAGGAAGAGGTGGGAATGCATATGCTGTCAGGTTTTCCAGCTGAAAGATAGGAGTCCACTTTCCAAGCAAGTGGGTGAGTACGTCCTTGTGCAGAATTTTTCAGTTGGTGATTGTGTGGGGATGCAAATAAGTCTATTTCTGGTAGTCCCCATTTCCCTGTAATGGTTTTGAAGATGTCCGGATGCAGCATCCATTCGTGGGCATCCGTGGTAGTTCTGCTTAGGATGTCTGCTAGTATATTTTCTTTTCCTGGCACAAAAATTGCTTGTAAGTGAATGTTGAAGCTCAGTGCCACATTCCAGAGGTCCATTGCCATCCGGCATAGAGGGTACGAATGTGTGCCTCCCTGTTTGTTGATGTACCACATAACTGTGGTGTTGTCCGTCCTTATCAGCAGTTGACCCTGTCGAAAAAATGGTCTGAATGCCTGAATTGCCAGTTTTACTGCCAGCATTTCCTTTTGATTTATGTGTAGGTGCAGCTGGTCTTGAGTCCATAAGCCTTGTATGCACTTGTCCAGCATGTGTGCCCGGCAACCGAGGTCTGAGGCGTCTGTTGTGATGGTCTGGCTTGGTTGAGTGCTGTGGAAGGGCAGTCCCTTGTTTGATTGACAGGCCTGAGCCCACCATTGGAATTCTTGCTTCAGGCATGGAATTATTGGAATTTGGGTTTCTAGGCTGTGCTTGTGCTGAGACCATAAATTCCTTAGGTACCACTGTAACTTTCTCATATGTAGTCTGGCATGTGGAATCAATATTATGCAGGATGCCATGTAACCGAGAGCTTGCAGGACTTTTCTTGCTGATAGCTGGTTCTGCTTTGTTAACGCCATGAAGTAGAAAGGGAGTTGCTCCTGTTTTTCTACGGTCAGGAATGCCATTTGTTTTGATGTGTCCAGATCTGCACCCAAGAAGGTTATCCTTTGGGATGGTATCAGCCTTGACTTTTTTATATTGACTGTGTATCCCAGGGCTTGTAGTAGATGAATGACCCTTTGCAAATCTTTTGTTAATCTGTTTTTGATGTCCGCTTGTAACAGGCAGTCGTCCAGGTAAGGGTAAATTTGGATTCCCTGAAGCCTGCAATGAGGAATTACTGATGCCAGGCATTTTGTGAATACTCTGGGCGCAGTAGATAAGCCAAAGGGCAATGCTGAGAATTGATAATGCTCTGATCCTGCAAGAAATCTGAGGTATCTTCTGCAATTTGGTCGTATGGGGACGTGCAGGTATGCCTCCTTGAGATCTAGAGTTACCAGCCAAGACTCCTTGCCCAGCATGGGAAGAAGCTGCTGTAGGGTCAGCATTTTGAATTTTGGAACAATGAGGTATGTGTTTAAAGCGGACAGGTCGAGAATAGGCCTCCATTGGTTTTCTTTTCTTGGTACCAGGAAGAGTCTGGAATAAAATCCTTGCCCTTGTTCCATAGATGGTACCCTTTCTACAGCTCTCATCCTTAGTAAGTGAGTTATTTGTTCTAGAGCTTCTGTCTTCTGATTTGGAGGTAGGTTTGGCATTCCTCTCTTCCTTGGTAGAGTATGGAAGTGAAACCTGTAACCTTAGTCTATTGTCTGTAAAATCCATTTGTCTCCTGTGATGTAATGCCAGTTTACTGAAAATAAGGCTAGCTTCCCGCCTAAGGGTACCTCTAGTTGTTCCCTGGTAGGCGGTGCCAGAGCCAAGTCACTGTGATTGTCCTGTGGAAGTGGTGGTGGCTGGATCTGTGGCTGTACCTCGCTGGTTGTTAGCCTGCCACTGACGTCCCCTGTAGGCACCTCTGGATTGACCCCTGCCTCTTGTGCGTCTATTCCTGCCTCTCGGAGCTCTGGAGGTGTCTGGAAAGGACCAATTCTTGGAAGGCCAGTTCCTGCTAAACCTTGGAGGCTGGACCTGCAAGAACTCCTTGACTGTCTGGACAGATTTTGCTTTCTCTTCCACCTTCTTCAGCACCTGCTGTGCAGGGGAGCCAAACAAATTAAGCTTATCCATGGGAGCATCTAGGAGCTTTGATTTAACATGGTCTGGTAAGGACTGTTCTTTTAACCATGCATGTATTCTGATCACTGTGCCAGTCATGGCTGATCTAAAGGAAGCCTCCAGTGCATCATAGCCGCATTTTAAGGAATGATTACTGACCTGCTGAATGTTATGTACCATTTCCTGTACAGATTTTTTGTCTAATGTTCATCCGAGGACAGTTTTTTAGTTAACTGGTCTAACATAAATTCCTGATACTGAATCATGTGGAATTGACAGTTCAAGGCCCTAGCTGAAAGAGTAGCAGAAGTGTAAACTTTTTTACCCCATCTCTCTAAGGCCCTAGATTCCCTTTCAGAGGGGAGGGGGTTTTTGGTAGAGGTAGCTGCTACAGCCTTGGGTCCCTGGGAGATAGTCTCGGGATCTTCAAAAGGGGCCTTTTACAAATGATAATGTGTGTCCGGAACCCTGTAGTACCTATCGGGCTTAGCAGGGGCCGGAGGAAGAGAATCAGGAGCAGTACAAGCATCATTAAAAGCATCATCCACAACAGTAAGTACTGGAGGAATGGCTAAAGGCCTATGCTGTGGCAAATGCAAAAAGGTTCTAAGCCTTTTCCTAGAGTCTGAAAAATCCTGGCCCTGCCATTGAAATTGTTCCCTCATAGCATGCAAGGTTTCCCCAAAAGAAAATTCCTCAGGCGGAGAGGCAGAAGGAATGGACTCTTCTGCATCAGAGTCCTCATAAGGAGAAAAAGGGGCCTCTGGAGGGTTTGAATTATCTGATCCATCAGAGGAGCCATCTGAAGAAACTGGCTCAGGGGCCTCTACTCTAGTCCTCTTCTCTGGAGGAGGGTGAGAGGCCCTGTCTGGATGTGGTTGGGATCCCCGGATCAAAGAAATGAGATCCTCTGCTAGACTAAGCATTTGTGAACTAGAACTGGGCCTGTGAGAGGGGGTCTTAGCAGGCACAGTTTTGGTAGTTTTTGCTGCTTTAGCCCTGGCAAAGGCCTTAATCGACATGGATGCAGGAGGCCTAGCAGCTCCACGTGCAGGGGTAGAAATATCCAAAGGGATAGTATCGGATAAATCCTGTGAACCTGCAAGAGCAGGTGGGATTTCAGTAGCAGATACAGCCAAGCTGGATGAGGCCTCGGTAAGTGGCAAGCTTTCGGCCGAAGGAAGAACCGTGGGCTCGGTTTCAGACGAATCCGAGACACTCGCGGTTGGCTTAACCGCGGTTTCGGCCGAAACCGTGGACCGCGAGTGTCGGTCCTTTTCCTTGCGTTTTTTAGAAATTTGCGTAGTCAGAGTATCCGACGGCATAATGTAAGCAAAAGCGGAGCCGAAAAACTCTTCAGCAAATTCCGACCGACGTCTAAGCGTTCGTCGGTTGAAAGAAGCACAGGCTAGACAAGCTGCTACGTCGTGGTCTGGGCCTAAGCAAGGTAAGCAGTAAGAGTGGAAATCTTTATGAGGTATTTGTTTCCCACAATTTAAACAGTTATTCACTTTTTCTGACATCGGCTGAGGCAAGAAAGAGTCCCCAGCGGGGTACTGAGCTTGTTAGAGGTCTTGGTACTTGTAGTAGTAATCTCTGGTTCTGACCGACCGGCACTTGCGAACAGCTTCTGCTTCGGGCGCCACGCGGCAAGAAAGACTGAGGAAAATGGCGTCGGCTGATGCCTTTATACCCGAAGAACTGCAGCTATGACGTCGGGTGAAGTGCGACACCAGCCGAGGCCAGACCCAGACTTTGGAATCCGGCCGACCGAAGGGCTGCCTGACGACAGGACAACCCATTTGTAAGGACTGCAGATGCATCCTTGAAGGACATCGCAGGCAGTTTAGCACCACCCCTATTTCTACTACACACACTGGAAGTTGTTTTACAATATTACCTTGCCCAGCACTGACAGGAGAGACAGAAGGCTTTTATCTGCAAGCTGTACATGGAGAAAAAACTTGCTATTCATATTCTATCAGAGCACCCTCTCACAAACATTCAGATCAATCTAAGGTTAAAAGAATTATCAGCTCAAAGCTCAGGAAACAGCTAAAACACCTAAAATACACACAACTGAAATTCAGTACACAATTTTAAAGAAACGCCTTTTACTTTGTAAATAGTTATCCCTACACAGTATTAGTTCTTCAGTCTGTGGTGTTCATGTGTCTGGTATAACTTCAGTCATACGCAAGTTTGCTTTGGCTAGGAATCTTGTTATCTTCAATGCTTTACTTAGTGTGAAATGTCAACAGGAAACTGACATCACAAGCAAGCAATTACAAGAATGCATTCTCTTTGGGGAAATAAAAAAAATTATGTTGCAACTAACTCAGCATTTCAGAGCTAAACTACTGCACCACTATCGAGGTCAAGTTACATCCCTGCATGCTGCTCTGTGGTGGTGAACTGGCACTTCAATTATTCTGCTGTTTTCACTGTTTTAAGCTACCATTCTACAGGCGGTTTTTCGGGTGAGTGTTTACTGATGTGTTTAACATCTTAATCTCTAATTTCACTTTGCGCAAAATTATCATCAGAAGATTATACCCAAACTGACTGCCTATTAAATGAAGGCATTTTCTCTGAAGCAGGAGACAACACCCAAGAAGAACTCAAGCAGTCACAGGTACAAAATCATACTGCATTTGCAAGGGAAGTTGGTTAGAGTGTTAAATTACTGCATTTTGCTATGTAATGTATTTTAAACTTGTATTTAGCATTAATTTTCCAGTCTGTATTCAGTTCAATAGATCATAACGGAGACATAGCTCAACCTTCAAGCTCAGAGTGTTGAATAATCATCACTAATATTATACATTTTTTCCCCTATTTTTCAGTTCCTTACCTCCTTTGGGAGTCAACAGCTAAAAAGAGAGAGGCCTCCTGTATATACAAACAAGGAAAAAACCCTACATACAGTGATGCCACTTTAGAAAATGCTCACTGTCACAACTGTGTGACCCAAATCTGCAGGTTCTGCATGTCTAAAAAATAAAATGTAATTTAATCAAAAATGGCTAATTTCAAAAATCACTCTTGCAATACTAAAATGTATTTTGCAGAGGGCCTCACCACCTTTCTCGACTACCAGAGACAGAGAGAGGGCTGGACCTCCAAAATCATGCTAATTTATATACTAACTACAAGATCAATGTATGTCAAAGCAGAGGCGATAGTATATATGTTGGACAGGGGCTACATGATTCAACTCCTGCACTTCTATCAGTATTCAATGTAATATGAAATCAGCAGTATGGGATTTGACTCCCACCACTGGTGGCAGCTACCATACAAAGGGCATCTGGCCTTAAGGATATCCACACAATGTACACGGTTGACTCTGATAACAGCCAACACCTGCTACAACCAAATAAACTCTACACTCCAGCATTCTGGGTCAGAATTATAATCACTGGTGCCTCGGCATTCCTCATATCACAGATTAAGCATAGTGCATTTAAAAGTAACATTACCAACTGTAACTGAAAGTTTAAAAGAATGATTTTGTGTGCAAGTATACACACACATATATATATATATATATATATATATATATATATATATATATATATACATATATACACACACATATAGGATATAGGTATATATCTCCTGTGTTTGACCAAATGTACGTTTGAGTGGGCTTTGGGGGGGGGGGGGTGACAGTGTGAGCCTGTCAAGACAGTAGAGAGCAGATCTGAAATGTCAGTTATCCAAATGCAGCTTTCCAAAGTTTTGGGGTAGGAAAAATCAAACTCTGAATATGTAAACGTATTCAGTTGTGCATGTTTTTTGAGCTTGTAGTCCGCTCATATGTGAAAAACATTCTTTATTGTCCACTGGAATCACTGAATGGTTGACAAGTGCATTCCCTGCATGCATAAAAAATGAGATTTTAGAAGTTTTTAATCTGGTTCAATGTATGTTTGAGTATCGGAAGAGTTTGATTATCCAAACCACCCTAGGTGTCCCAACTAGTTTGGATATTCGACTCTCTACTATATATATATATATATATATATATATCTATATCTATCTATATATCTATATATCTATATATATATATATATATATAGATATATAAGTTATGGTCAGGGATGAGTGAAGGATGGGCGCTGTGTGTGAGTTTGTGTACTTTAGGGCAAGTCTTAGGTTAAGGGATTGATGTGTTCCTTGTGTATGTTTATGTGCTTGAGTCTGTCTTGTGCAGTGGCAGTGTTACAGGAAGGTTTTAATAATGTTAAGGTGTAGGGTTAGAGGTGGGGGAAGGGGCAACATTAGGGTTTGTGATTGCCCCCCTGCCCTCTTTAGTAATGGGCTCTAACCCTAACCCTTCCACCAACCCTAATCCTACACTTCAATGTCATTAAAACTTTCTTGAGGCTAGTGTTAAGGGGGGGGGGTTAATATCAGGAGAGGAAATAGTTTTCCTCTCTTGATATTACTGTTTTTTAAATAGCAGGGACTAGCTTTATGTAGTCACCCCCTCCAAGGATGGGTATCGTACAGTTTGATGTATACATAAGCATAAACAGGCAGCCTCTAAAAACGAAGTTACATAATAAAATATTTAACTTGAAATATATTAAAGAATTTCTTTTCCAAATAAATATGTTAACACAAAAAGGCTAAATAGCTTGTAAAGCTTGAAAACAAAATATTCAATAAGATATAGAAAGTACAGAACCACATCCATCTAACATACAAGCAAAAAAACTGCATCTGGCTAAACATATGTTGTGCCATTAATAACTCAAGTTTTCCACGTTTGAAAAAAATTTAAATTCTTACAGCAGTTTCACAATCTGAGTTCTGCCCCATGGGTATTGGTGCCAGTAATTCCTACAGCTTCTGTAATCCCTGCTACCTGTTGATTTAAGTCAGTCCCTCTATTTTTAAATCCATAAACATAATTTCCTAAGACATTAGATTGTGTTCAGATGACAGTCTTCCTCTTTCCATGGTTATGTACTTCTAAAAAGTAGGTAAGTCCCAACAAGCTACTGTCTGAATAAGGCATCATTGTCATGTAGCCTAGTGCACCTGGGAGCATTAAACATGCAATGCGTATCTGAACAGCCAAGAAGAGTATTGTTTTATTTTTACGTTTTAAACTGCAGTGCATTTCTTTTTAAACAAGTTACATTTTCCCCAACTAATGACAGTTTTCTTAACAGATCTCTCACTTTCTAAGACTCAATAAAGATTTGATAAAGTACTCTGTATAAATGAAAACAGCTGAGGTGGTGCAGCGGTAGTGTCGTCGCCTCACAGCAAGAGGTTCTCCCGTTCAATTCTCGGCTGGAGCACCTTCTGTGTGGAGTCTGTATGTCCTCCCCGCAATCGAGTGGCATTCGAAAGACATGCATGAATGGGTGTGCCTTCGTTGAAGGTTGGGTGTCGGGCTGGCACCTCGGCACCGTAAAAATCTACTGCCAATCATTAGTGGACCAGAGTTCTGCTGTGGCGACCCCTAACCAGGAAAAGCCGAAAGAAGACGACGACTCTCTATAAATGAAAACTAATGTAAAGAATGCATTTCATGTCATACTCCAGCTTTCTGGTAGGAAAGGCACTCAATATTTGATGACATAGTAAAACATGATTCAGTTTTTACCTGACATCGCTTTGTCTCAACAGTCAGCCATGCCCTTTTGACTGCTTCTTTGGTCCCTCGTGATTAAACCACGCCAGCCATGGGTAAATCTTCAATATACCACACTGACATCATTGGTTATTGCTATAGTATATGCCCAACCATCCAGCATCAAATCAAAAGGGCTTCTTCCATGCGCTCTAACTGGTGGTAGACCAAGCAGAACTGCATAAATAAAAACAGGCAGAGCACCAAAAGCTTCAAAACTTTCTTGACCCAAGAATGGAGGAAATAGACCTAAACAGAAAATTGCTATGAAACATAAAACCCACTTAAGCATATACACAAGAGTACAGTATGCCTACAACCCAGACAATTAAGAAAAAAAAGGGGGGATGGATGGAGAGGGTGGTTCTTGTAACAGTGATCTAGTAGAACATCTAAAGTTATGTTAAGTGTGCTTTTACAACTGTACTGTGTTTCTCATTAGATCATTGTTGTAGTAGCTAATGTTATTTGGATAGATTATCATATATAGAAACCAAAGAGAGACAAGGAAATAAATTAAAAATCCAGGAGCCACTAACAAATGATCCTAGCCAAGCCCGATCTGGATCTAGAAAATGCACTCAGTTTATAATGCTTTGTAAAAGTATGTACCACAGGAGCAAGTTACTGCCTCTAGAATACTTCTAGATTCTAGCTCTTTACAAAAAGCCACAGAAGAAGCCAAAACCCTGGTGGAATGGGCTGCAATCTTGCCTGGAAGTTGACTATTATGATGAGAATAGCAAAAACATTAAACAACCATCCAGAAAAAAACTCTGCTTTGGAATTTGTTTGCCCCTTTCTCTTAACTTCATAGGAAACAAACAGCTGACTGGCTTTCTCGAAGGACTGAGTTTTATCTAGGTGGTATCTGAGCTGCCTGTGGATATTTTGAGTATGACAAATTCTCTTTCCCTTCTTTTTGTCTTCTAGAAAAAAAGAAAAGGAGATTAACAGACTGGTGAAAGGTAAACTCTGACATCACTTTAGGCAAGTAAGAAAGATTAGTTCATAAAGAAACCCTGTAATGTGAAATACAAGGTCTTGTTGACTCACTATCGGTGCTTGCAACTCAAGATACTCTCTTAGCAGAAATCACAGCAATGTGTAAAACAATCTTCCATGTTAAGGCCCCTCAGCTTGATGAAAAGGGTCAAACGGGGAAACATACAGCAAACTCTCAGTTAACCAGAATTCAAGCAACCAGAAAAAAAAAATCTGAGAACTACAGTACAATTTACATGTGTTGCATTTTCTGTTTTCCCCCTGTAGAAGCATACCTTGCGTTTTTAGAGTTTGAGAGTTTTAAAAAGGAAGACCGAAGTAAATTCCCTCTCTTCCCAACCTAACAAGTCGAACCAAATAGTATAGGGTACAAAATTAGTCAGGCCTACTTTTAATAGTAACTCTCAAGCAACCAGAAACTACAGTTATCCGGCACCTACCAATACCAATGGGAGACACCTATTTTTTAGGTAGTCAGACATGTAATACCTCCTTTCAAAAACTGCTTGATCCAAGGGCAGACAAGCAAAAAATGATGACAGATTAATCTTGATAAAGTAAGAAAGACCAAAGGACAACAACTCTCGCAAATAATCAAGAACCAGAGGCAGCTGGGCCGGGGTGTATTTCCTATTTCCCATCCACTCCTCAAGATTTTTCTTTAAGAGTGCAAATGAGGAACTTTGCTCGACATAGATGGGTAGCTTGTTCCAAAGTATGGGAAGTCTCTGGGACAGGAATCTATCCCTCCAGCATGTCCTGTTTATTGTGGTGACAAGGTTTAGGTCCCTAGAGTGTGTAGCTCGGAGGGATTGGGATTTCTTTAGATGTAGCATGTCCAACAGCTCTGGGTTTGACATAGCTTTATATGTTAGGCAGAGATCACCTCAGAGTAGGCGATATGCTACGGAGTAAAGCTGGAGTTTTTTGAGACTGTCAGTGTAGGGCATCTGTTTGAGGCCAGTAAACCTCTTTCGGAGGTACTTCTGTGGCCTTTCCAGCTGCTGCAGATGTCTTGTGAGGTACATTCCAAAAGGGGCATTGTACTCTATAGTGGGTCTAATGAGTGTCGAGTAGAGGGGAACAATTACCTCTTTTTTTCCTGGATGAGAACCTTTTTATGATGTGGTGCTGTGGAAAGTCCAAAGGGTAAAACCAAGAACTGAATCTAAACAGAGAACGGAATCTAAACCAGACACAACAAATCTTAAGAAAATTCCTGAACTGCCTTACAACTGGAATGTGCTAGTAGGAGTCCTTTAAATCTAACTTTATCATAACGAATAGATGGGATGATAGAAGAAGAAGAAACAAATGATAACATTTCAAACTCTGGAATCTTGACAAAAAGATTTAGAAAGGAAAGGTCTACTGCAGACCTCCAGAAGCCTTCCATTTTTGGTAACACAAAAATCACTGAATAAAAGCCTTAAACTAAGTGACAGAGATACAGGTTCCATCATTTCCTGGGCCAGCATCTGGTGCAGAATGGGAGAGAGAGAGAGACAGAAAAATGGTTCACTGACCAAGGAGGAAATTCTTGAGGAGAAGGAAAGGATTCTCAATGCCAAATGTAACTCTGCTAAATTATACGCAGAACCTATTTCCATCACAATCTGGTGGCCTCAGAGAAATGGAAAAAATGCCAGGATAGGAAGGGGCATCTTTGATGCTTAAGTTTTTTTTTTTTTTTTTTTTTTTTTTTTGGAAACGCTTCCATTTTTATTAAAATTCTGTTTATTTTACTTTGAATTTGTTAACAGAGGCAGAGCACCAATTCTACTACAGCCAATTCGGTCTCAGCCGGGGGAAAATATAATAGTTACAGGACATTATATACACAATGTATGACAGAATGCAATATATACGTATATTGTATATAAAAAGTATCATACTTGGTTTGAAGGAATAAAGTGAATAGATAAACGACATTATACTCAGTGAGTGAAAAAAAACATATACATGTGTGATGGTCCCTACACTGGAACAGTAATCAAGAAGCCTCAATCCTCACCACTGACACCAGTAAGGGATGGCCACTAGGAACAAAAATGGATAAACACAATATTTTCAAATGCAGCTCTCTGCACCAAGCATGATTTCTCAGGGAGAACACTGCACACCTGGGGATGGACTCTCTCTCTAGGCCCCAAACAAGACTTCACACTGACCACTTTGGAGTTCTGTGTCCGTGTTCCAAGTGGCTGACGCACACGCACTTGGATATCTGATTTTCGCGCACACACACACACACACACACACACACACACACACACACACACACACACACACACACACACACACACACACACCCCTGGGAAAAGCTAGCACAGATTTACCAGCTGTGCCCCCTCTGCCCAGACTATAAGGTAATTATGCTGCCACCAGTCAGCTACTCTAAGACTCTTACAAGGGTACTGTAGATCAATATGTGTGTGTGTGTATACCTTTAAGAAGCTATCCAAGGGCTTGCACAAGCGTACAAATACTGAGCACGTGCGAGCCTGACTGACACTTTGTAGTTAGCTGCTGAAATGTAAGCATGTACATAAGGTTTGTCTGTTAACTAGTTTGCTCATATTTAATGATGCTGCTATCCATCCTGATGTGTTTCTATGCATTAAGGCATCTAAACGAAAACCCCAGCCTTCTTGTCATATGTTTTGGAGACAAACAAGCGACATGGTACCAAAAGTGGCATGTCTAAAGGGCATGGAGTCAGAAACGGCATATCCAAAGGGCATGAAGTTAGAGGCAGCATGACAAACAACTTGAGGCACTTGCTTATAACTGGAGGAATATAGACAAGTGGAGCATCCCTAAAATGTGCATACGTTGCAAAACAGGTCAGAAACAAATTTCAGATATTAAAACTTGCTCAGCACTATTTCTTTTTCGTAAAATATGAAACGGGGCATACAGAATGTTCTAAACAATATTTGCATAAACAGATATGTACAATATTGATAAAAATATTTGAATTACTATGGAAAATGTTTGAAATAAAGTCTGAATGAGAAACGACCGCATTTTTGCGAACCATGTATTTTTCATATTAAGCAAAGACATCAGAGTTATCAAAAGTGTATAAAGTGTTCGCATGTTTGTGCAGTGTTACAGTAAAGTTATTTTGCAGAGTACAGCCATTACATGGCATATTTCGCAAAGTAGAGCCATTGCAAAGTCCAGCATTTTGAAGAGTTTATTGCGCACTTCAATGTTGTTAGAAGCTCACAGAGCTATTTGTTCATACATAATTACAAGGGCCATATTTTCAGTGTGTCTGTGTATACTCTGTGTGCATGGCAGATGGATTTCAAAAACCCAGTGCACTTGTGTTTGACAATAATATTGCTGAGAAATGGAGTTGGAGCAAGAGTACAATATTTTCATACAGGCTACATTTTCTGATAAAGATGACCGTACAAAGGCATTTATTCCGCTTAATTTAGCTGGGTCAGAAGCTATAGAAAGGGAGTGCTCATTTGTGTATGCACCTGGTATCTATACAGGAGAGAGGGAAAACCATCATATTCTTGTACCGGCTGAGTCAAGGGAGGGCCCAAAGTGCATGAAGCCTAAATTTAGAGAAATGTGTAACCCCCAGACAAATGTTACAATGGAAAGGCACCATTTTACACAAGGGATGAAAGGTCTGGTGAAATTTTTGTAGTATATATAACTGACCTGAGAAATAAAGCTAAAACGTGCAGTTTGGTGGCTTAATGGATGAGTTGATAAAAGACAGACTTGTGTGTGGCATAAAAGATGATGCTGTGAGAAAGATTTTGCTTTGTAACAGTGATTAACTTTGAATAAGGCCATTGAGATTTGTCAGATATAAGAGCTCACAGAAAAGCACACAAATGTGCTTTTTATCATTTTATTTTTTTATTTTATTTAAATTTGTTGACTGGGAATGTCCGAATGGACGTAGGTCCATTTTCAGCAGAGGCCCGGGGAGAAAAGCTCCACAGTTAAAATAAACAGACAGTATATACATTGGATTACATAGTGAATAACAATTTACATAGCAATTACTTACAACATATTTACAGATGAAGAACATAGTACATCAGTAGACAACTAAAATCTTTATCTGTGAAGTGCATACCAGACATTAACAAATGTTACAAGAAGAAGTTCCTGCTGTATAATAAGTACTGGCTTATGAGCATCTGAGCTTGCTATAATCAAGGTAGTTAGTGGAGTGGAAAGAAAGGTAGTGGTTGAATGGGGTGGATGATATTAGAGTGGGAGTTGCAAGGGCATAGCCAGCATGTTTTTAGTTGCGCTTTTAGTAAAGTTTTGAAGTGGGTGCATGATGGTATGGAGGTAATTGTGGGTGGGAGTGAGTTCCATAATTTGGCTATGGCGCAAGAGAATAGTGCTTCACCAGCAGAGTTATTGGCTTTAGTGATCTGCAAGTGATTTTTGCTGCTGGATCTTAGTGGTCTGGTGGTGCGATAGGGTTGGAGTAGATTCTGGAGGGATGGGACATTTAGTGGATGGTTTACTAGTTTGTGGGCGAGTGAGAGTTGGTACCACCGAAGGAGGTGAGGGAGTTCAAGCCAGCCCAGTTCAGCAAGTGAGAGACAGTGGTGACTACGGTAGGATGCCTCTGTGGCGAATTTGGCAATTTTGTTGTAGCAGGTCTCTAGCTTGTTTAGATCACATTGCCTTAGGTTGGTATATATTGGACAGGCATAAAGTAGGGTGGAGATATGGTGGGAATTTGCTATTGAAATCTTTGCTGCTTTGGTGAGAAATTGCTTATTTCTGTATAACGCTCCTAGTTTTTTGTGGACTTTTTTTTATGGTCATGGATATGTGAATGTCAAATTTTAGTTTATTGTCTATTTCCACTCCTAGCAATTTGGTGTGTTCACTTGGGTATGTAGTGGTGTTGTCTTTTGCCGTGATGTTAAAGTGAGAGTTGTTTTGAGTACGTTTGTTGGGTTGGAAGAGGAGTAGTTTAGTTTTGTTTGGGTTGAGTATTAATCGGGCATCGGATAACCATGTTTCAACAGAGGAAAAGGCTTCCTGTGTGACTTTTTGCAGTTTTGGTAGGGACTGGGCTGAGCAGATGATGGTCAAGTCATCTGCGTATTGTATGAGTGTGCCATGTTTGGTGGCAGAGGCTAGATTATTAGTGTAAACAGAGAAGAGTAGGGGTCCAAGGATGGATCCTTGGGGAACCCCTATGGAGACAGGTAGTTGGGGAGATATGTCATTCTGCCATACAACGGATTGTTGGTGGCCAGACAAGTAACTCTGAAACCAGTTGGTGACCGATTGTGAGAAGGATAGGTTATTGAGGACAGAGATAAGTTGTTTGTGTGGGACCATGTCAAATGCTTTAGATAGGTCTAGGAAAGTAGCAGAGGAGAGATAGCCATTGTTTTTCTGCTTAAGGATAGTGTTAGTAAAGGAGAGTAAGGCAGTGGTGGTGCTATGGTTTGGTCGGAAACCATGCCGAGTACTAGAAAGGAGGTTGTTAGTAAGGAGGTAGTCTGAGACCTGAGAGTGTATGCATCTCTAGTATTTTGGAGAGTGGAGAGAGAATAGCTATGGGGTGGTAATTGGTTAGTTCTGTGGAGGGTCCGCCTTTGTGGAGGGGAATTATATGTGATACTTTCCACAGTGTGGGAACGTAACTTTCTGACAGAGATCGGTTAATCAAGATGGATACTGGGTAGGCTAGAGCATCAGCTGCGATCTGTAGGTATTCACTTGGGAGGCTGTCTGCTGCTAATTTGGTGGGTTTAAGTTTATAGTTTATTTATGTTGGAGGTAGGTACAGGAGAAAAAGAGAAGGCAGTGGGGAGATTACTAGTTGAAGGTGTGGGTTGGAGGGAGGGTTGTGTTGTTTAGCTAGTGATAGTATGGTTTGGGTGAAGTGTGTGTTGAATGAGGTAGCAATATTTTCTGAGGAGTGAGGGATGTTAGGAGGAGGGGTACTGACTTTACCTGGGTGGAGGATGGAGTTTATGGAGGACCAGAATTGTTTGGGGCTGTGTTGTGAGGAGACTAGGGCAGACTGGTAGTATTGGGATTTGTCCTGTTTTATTAGCTTTTTGACTCTATTGCGTAGTTCTAGGAATTTCCGTCTAGCTGTGGGGGTTTTGGTTTTGCACCAGTGCTCCCAGGCTTTATCCCTGTTTTTCATTTCTGACTTAGTGGTTTTCTGTAGCCATGGGGAGGGTTGTGCTTTGGTTCTGGAGAATCTTTTGGGGGCATGGTAATTAAGGATGTTCAGGAAGGTAAAAAATTCAACTGCATCATCTAGACTGAGGTACTTTAGGGGATACCAGTTACATTCCTTGAGGGATGAGATGAATGTGAGTGGGTTAAAGTTGAGTTTTTTTACGTATTTGACGGCAGATGTCAGGTTTAGCTTGATATAGGTATTTTTTTTAGTAGGAATGTTGGGGAGTGATCACTGAGGCTATCTGATAAGCAGCCTGTTATATATGACTGGGGGCTCCTACTGACTAGTATCCAATCCAGGGTAGTGTGCTGCTTGGAGTTTTTATTTATCCTGGTTGGTGAATGGACTAGTTGAGTGAAGCCATGAAGGTGTACATGATTGGTTGGATTGTTGCCAGAACAGGATTGCCAGTCAATATTGAAATCACCCAAGATGATAGTTTTTTGGGGGAGATGGTGGGTAGACCAGCTGAGGAGGTTTTCTAGGGGAGGGATGTTTTGGCCAGGTGGGAAGTAGCATCCAATTATGTTGATGGTTTTGTTTTGGTTAATTTTGAGGTTGGTATATATTATTTCTTCATTGCCTATTTGTGGAGCTGATGATTTTAAGATCTGGATGTTTAGATGCTGTTTAAATATTATAGCTACACCACCTCCGTTTTTGTTTAGCCGGTCTACTCTTAGTATGCCGTAACCTGTAGGGAGTATTTGCTCACTGGTAATGTGAGGTTTTAGCCAGGTTTCTGTTAGGATGACTATATCTGGGGAGTACAAGTCTATGGTGGCATGGAGTTCATGGACTTTGTTGGATATACTTCTAATATTTACGCATAGTAGAAGGAAGTCACTTGGATTTCTATTGGCTGTAACATGGGAGAAGTTGTGGTTTCTAGTCTGATTATGAAGATTGAGGTTGGAGATGGTAGGGCCAGGGTTGGGGTGGATGTCTCCACTTAGGGCTAGTTTTGATAAGCATGAGATTATTAGTTTTTGAATGTGTTTGTTTATAAGGGAAACTTTATGATTGTGCTCTGTGGGTAATAGGTATGGTGGGAGGGTTACTATGTTAAGTTGTAGGGATGCTTTATGTTTCAGTAATATAGTTGGTAGAATATGTGGGGGGTGCATAGGGATGGTTCTTGCGCTGGTGGGAGGGGAGCTGAGTGTGGGTGAGACATGAGTGGTGGTGTGAGTAGTAGTACAGTGGTAGTGTTGAGTGGGGGAATGATGGAGCTTTGGTAGTTTGTAAGATATGCAAGGAGAGTGCATGCCGTGAGCATAGGAAAGCTTGTACACGTTAGTTGAGGAGGTGTGATAGTAGTGGGAAGATGGAGGAGGTAGTGTTGGGTTAGTGCTGAGGTTGGCTATTAGAAAGATGGGAGGGGTTTGAGTGCAATAAAGGTGGGGAGCGAAGCGGGTAGAGACCCTGTTAGTTGCTTGTATGAGGGGCTGGAAACATTCACAAAGCAAAGACAAGTATGTGTTAAGAAACAATCACAATTGACCAATGACTGCTCTGAAACTGTAAGTCATTTCTTAATTTCTTAATGTCTCAGGTGGAAAAACAGGATAACTTTGTATCAGTAGGCTACTGTGGTCATAGTTTAAATTTACAAACACACAGTATTGATCAGTTATGGATACTATTTGCTAACAGAAGGGAATAAGAGAAAGTGGAAGGTGTGTGTGTGTGTGTGTGTGTGTGTGTGTGTGGTGGGGGCGGGGGCTGCTTACAACCAAAGCAGAGTGCTCTTCAGGGGAAAATGAATATTGGCTCAAACAGGTAGGCACATACTCAAAGTTAACTGCAGCTGTTTGCAGACAGTTCAGACCCGGACTGCGCTTTTCTTACAACACTGTTAAAGGTGGTACCGCAGTTTAATACTTAAGAGTGGTGTTAGGTCTAGAAAAGAAGAGTAGAGTACAGAGAGGAATAAGTACTTTTGAGATGGTAAAAATATATTATAAAGATTATAAAAAACACACTGAGCAAACAGCTACCGCATGCAGGACAATGCCATGCACCAACAATGTAGTATATGCAGATACTGAGCCAATTGGAAGAACATTAGAAAAGAAACCTCAAACAGTTATGCAGTTACAGATAGAAATATAGCGAGCAGCAATCTGTCATGGTTCTCTAATGTGATTCTATCCACCAGTAACAGCACAATTATATAGAAATAATTAGACACTAGTATGAGCTGTCTACACATAACACAATTACATGAATAACATTACTGAACAAGGTGCAGCTATGAAAATAGATCATACATACTATTATATTAAAAACAAAGTGGTGCATACAAATGCTAGTATGCCATAGTAACATCTAATAATAAAGCATAAATCACATTAGATGTCTAACAAAATTCAACATAAACATATACAGTTGTAAAATGTCTAATACAGTTCAACAAAAATAGGCATTTACAGTTGTAAAACACTTACTGGAGAGACACTGAGCCTTCATGGGGCCTGTAGCAGAGTGGATTGCAGTTTTAAAAATGGTGCCTGCCACAGGTAATATTTATTAACTTTGGGTTTGTCTTAAGGTAATAAACAGGGAAGGGGGAGGGGAGAACAAGGGTGTGAGCAGGCAGTTCTTTGTACTGCTGCTAATGAGCCAAAGCAAACACAAGTATGTGTTAAGATACAATCACAATTGACCAAGGACTGCTCTGAAACTAAGTCATTTCTTAATTTCTTAATGTCTCAGGTGGAAAAACAGGATAACCTTGTATCAGTAGGCTACTGTGGTCATAGTTTAAATTTACAAACACACAGTATTGATCAGTCATGGATACTATTTGCTAACAGAAGGGAATAAGAGAAAATGGAAGGTGTGTGTGTGTGGTGGTGGGGGGGCAGCTTACAACCAAAGCAGAGTGCTCTCCAGGGGAAAATGAATATTGGCTCAAACAGGTAGACACATACTCAAAGTTAACTGTAGCTGTTTGCAGACAGTTCAGACCCGGACTGCGCTTTTCTTACAAGACTGTTAAAGGTGGTACCGCAATTGAATACTTAAGAGTGGTGTTAGGTTGGAGAGACACTGAGCCTTCATGGGGCCTGTAGCAGAGTGGATTGTAGTTTTAGCTTTTTTTGTAGCTTACAAATGAGAATAGCTCTAGAAGGCACAGTGATAAAGCTCATGTTGATAGTATGCAGTACGTGGTTAAAAGAAACAGGCTCAAGCACATGTCAGCAGCTGTACCCCCTGCAGCACTCACTGGTAAACCCGAGGACTTTCCAGCAAATTTCACAGTTCGCACAGTCTCAGTGAAGCATAAGAATGAGTCAGCAAACTCAAAGCATTGGCCCCAACCTAGGTTAATTGCTAATTGCCGTAATTTTGATGGAAGTCATGAATCTAAAAGGGAGAAGTGTTTAGCTTTTGGTTAACAATGCCACACATGTAATAAATGGAATCATTTCAAAAGATTTTGTAAATCAAAAGGCCCACATTCTTTTATTAAAAGGGAACATTTTAAGAAACAAGTTGATCAGTTAAGACAGTGGCAACCCTACTCTTTATGTTGATGGTGTGCCAGTGCTTCATGGAACAGTCAGTGCAGTAGATTTAAGGGCAAAGAATGAAGTATTTTGTACTGTTTGGATAATGGCAAAACCACAGAACTCAAAGTTCCAAGTGCAATGTTATGTCAGCAGAAACATTTGCTAGAGTGAGTCATGGTGAAAGGCTTGATTTTGCAAGGAACACAAAACTTATTGCTTATGGAGGTGAAGAAATTCAAACCTAAGGCTCAGTAGTGCTTTAATGTTATTTTGCTAGAAGAAGCCACGACTTATTTTATGTGGCCAAGAGGCACAGCCAGTCATTATTGGGGCTCAAAGACAGTTTGAAAATGGGACTGCTTTCATTTAATAACGAAGTCCATTAAGTCAGCTTAAAAGACCACTGCTCTATTTTGCCAGGCACATTTTTTCTACCTGTGCTATCTGTTCAAAGATAAACTAGGCAAACTTCCAGTTGTGTACTCCATGAAGTTAGACCTAGAGGTCAGTCCAGTTGTCAGGCCAGCACATCAAGGTCCAAAAGCCATGCAGGACAGAGTTAAAGCCAAGTTAGATAAAATGGTGTGAGACAAGTTGTAATTTTTCCAGTTGCAACACAAACTGAGTGGGTATCTTCTATGGTGGTAGCTCATAAGAAAAGCTCAGATGACATCAGAATATATACTGACCCACGAGAGTTAAACAAAGCACTAAAAAGACCTCATTATCCAATGTGCACAGTCGAAGTCATAGCCTTGATGCCAAATGCCACTATTTCTTCTGTCTTAGATGCAAAAAGTTCATTTTACCAAATTCAGCTTGACAAGGAATCATCATTGCTCACTCTAAGTACTCCATTTGGCAGGTACAGATTTTTGAAAATGCCATTTGGGATGAATTCTGCAAGTGAAGTCTTTCAACGTGCAATGGAGTAAATTTTTTCTGGGTATCTTTGTGCTATTATAGTAGACGACACACTAGTAGGAGGCCATGATGAAGCCGAACATGACAGAAACCTTAGAAAGGGCACGTCAAATGAATCTTAAGCTTAAGCCACACAAATTCACATTCAGGCTATGAGATGTTACTTATTTTGGTCATTTATTTACAAGTACAGGCCAACAACTAGACTCATCAAAGCAAACAGCCACTCTTGAGATGCCAGCTCCAGACAATGTTCAAGCCCTGCAACTTTTTCTTGGCATGGTCAACTGTCTAGGCAGGTTCATTCCAGACTTGAGCCAACTTTCAGTACCACTCAGAGAGTTGACACAAAGATGTATCCTGGTCTTGGTTAGAATAACACCAAAGATCACTTGCTGTCCTGAAACAGAGAACTGAAAGTCCACCAACTCTCAGATCCTATGATATTCACAAACCAGTTACACTTTCCTGTGATGCTTCAAAATTTGGTCTTGGTGCAGTCATTCTACAAGAGGATCAACCTGTTGCCTATGCATCGAGAACGCTTATCCAAACTGAGATGCAGTATGCCCAGATAGACAAAGAGCTTTTGGCAACTGTGTTTGCATGTTTGAAGTTCCATGATTATGTTTATGGTAGACCTAACCAGATAGAAACAGACCACCAACCTCTAGTCACTATCTTGAGAAAGCCTATGCATTCAGCTCCAGCCAGACTACAATGTATAATGCTGAGATGGCAAAAGTATTATTTCAATCTTGTCTGCAACAAAGGCAAACTTCTTATCTTGCTGATACATTATTCGGATCACTCAGAAATACCACAGAACAGCACAAGAATGAGAACTTTGATTTTGAAATCATGGAAGTGAGAAATTTTTCTTCCACACGTCTTGATGAGTTGAGAGATCACAGAGTCACACAGATACAGTTTTACACAGGATCAACCACTTTATCAAGTGAGGATGGCCATCAAAGCAATCCCGTTTACCTCAAGAAATGCAACCTTATTTTCCATACAGAGATGAGATTTTGTCTGACAAAGGTGTTATTATGAAAAGTCTGAAAGTAATTGTTCCAAAGTCCTTGAAACAAGAGTACATTGCTATCTTGCATCGTGGTCACCCAGGAACCAAATCTACCAAAAGAAGGGCAAGAGGACTTGTATTTTGGTCTTCTACGTCACAAGACATTGAGAGAGCAGTTTTATCTTTTTCAGTGTGTAATAATACAAAGCCATATCAACAGAAAGAACCACTTCAGCTTAACCAGATACCTGAACTACCTTGGCCAACAGTGGCTACAGATATCTTCGAGTGGAACAGTCAACATTATTTGGTGTTAGTAGACTCTTACTCCAATTGGTTTGAGATTAACCTACTTCCTAATTTAGCATCCGGTACTGTCACTACTAAGATGAAGCGTCATTTATAGTGCAGAATGGGACTTTACTCATGTCACAAGTAGTCCTGAGTAACTGCAGTCAAATGTATGCAAGGTCCATCTGTTAACTAGCTTGTTCATACTGAATGATGCTGTGATCCATCCTGATGTGTTTCTATGTATTAAAACATCTAAACGAAAACCCCCGCTTTCTTGTCATATGTGTCAGAGATGAACGAGTGACAGGTGCCCAATTATACTGAATAAAATTAATACTAATACAAATGGTACAAGTCTGACCAATGCAGCAAGGCATTCAGAAGCGGCCACAGTGTCACTAAAATAAGCATAAGTACTTTTAAGATGTTAAAGGTATTATCTAAAAGACCAGCCACAATGAAATGTATAGAAATATTTACGAATAAATAATAAAATAGAAAACATGAGAATACTGAATATCTAGTTACAATAAACACCAGAGTTTAAATCACAGGAGATATAAAAAATAACATGGACAGATTCTCACAGATGCAGAAAAACAATACTTAACTAATCTTGCTATATTTTTCTGACTTACCAAAGAATTACTGTTCCCTAGTTAGGCAAGATGAGGTGTGAGGCTGTGCAAGATAATTGTGAGTGATCTTTCCTGTCAGTTCGGAAAAATTAAGTTTTGCTGCAAGAGTTCTATCATAGCTCTCACTAATAACTAAATAATCATTTCAGTGCTTGTTATAGAATGACATCACATCTGGTCACCTGACTATGGTATAATACATACCCAGAGCTTTGCCAAGATCTGTTGCAGCATCTGAAAGCTACAAAACCATTTCAAAAACTTCCAGCCTTCCAGGTAGCAATTCGTTCACCCCCTAAGAACAGTACAATACGATTCCTAGTCCTGACTTTCCCAGACATTTTTGTCTCTGGCTGCAATCAGTCCTGCAAGATAAAATCTTTATGGCCTAAACCAACCCTTTTAATTTTCAACCTATTTTTCAAAATTAGCTAGACTGAGATTAACCTCTTCCCTTCCAGAATTCTTTGTTAAAACATATACATTTAATCAGTTATAATAATACTGTCTGACATACATGTGTTTATCTCCTTTCTGTCCAGCAGGACCCACTGTTGATGCATTTTTAACACAAGTAACTTTACAAATACATTTCAACACAAGCATCAGTACAAATCAGTGTGATAGTCAAATGACAAAATTCTTTAAAAAACTCCAGTTAACTATGCTGGCATATGTTTACATGAAACTTTAGCCATGAAAAAGAACTATTTATATGTGCAGCCTGAACAGACATCAACCTGGTTAACAGGAAAAAATACTTCTACTTAAATCAAACCTGTAAAGCTATCATAAAAACTACAGACCAATAACTTGCCTTCCAACGACGTATAAACTATCCACTGGAATTGATGCCAACAGAGTTTATATTCTTTTAGAAGAAAACTCAAAGGTGGCAACAGAACAAAAGGGTAACAAAAGAAAGTCATGTGAAGCAAAGGATCATTTGTTGTTAAAGTCATAACAGAGAACTGTAAAAAGGGGAAGAATCTCAGTATGGTATGGGCAGACTATAAAAAACATTTGACAGTATTACCACATTCATGGATAAGAGTGCATAAAAATGTACAAGACATACCCTACACTGATCGATTACATTACAGCGATCATGAAACAGTGCCTAATCACTTTGCAGTTAAAGCCATGATAAAGGACAAATTATTATTCCAGGGTAAAAATTCAGAGTGAGATATTCCATGGCTAAGCCGCGGTGGTGTAGCGGTAGCGTTGTCGCCTCACAGCAAGAGGTTCTCCCGTTCGATTCTAGGCTGGAGCACCTTTCTGTGTCAAGTGGCGTTCGAAAGACGTGTGAATGGGCATGCCTTCGTTGAAGGGTGGGTGTCGGGCTGGCACCTCGGCACCATAAAAATCGACTGCCAATCATTAGTGGACCAGAGTTCCGCTGTGGCGACCCATAACCGGGAAAAGCTGAAATAAAACCAACATATTCCATGGCTATAATTTGGCTTCCAGGAAAAAAAAAAAAAAAAAGTGTGCAGACATATCTTGTTTTCATGGATGACTTAAAACTGTACAGTTCATCAGATGAGGAAATGAAAGCCCAAATGGAAGTGATCAAAACTTTTTCAGACGATATAAGAATATCATTTTGTCTTGATAAATGTGCAAAAGCAACCTTTAAAACAGGAAAGCTGCAGCACCAAGAAAATCAGTCTAGGACAGGAATGTGATATAAAGGAAAATGCAAATAACACTTAAGGAATTATTTTAGAAGACTGAGATTCTTCCCCTTTTTAAAGTTCTCCATTACAGTTTTATTCAACAAATGAGCCTTTATTCCATATGACTTTCTTTTGCTACCCTTTTGTTCTTTGCCATGTTGTTTAATATTCAATGTATGATTTTCTGATCTATTTATCCTGTATGTTGATTCTACTATTTGTTACTGCACTTCGTATGATAGTTTATTAATAGAACTATGTATGTTGGAGCTTTTTTCCCTGGGCCTCCAGTGAAAATGGGATTCATGCCCAGTTGGACTTTCCCAGTAAACAAATGTCAACAAAATAAATAAATAGATAAAATAAATTAATAATGAAAATAGTGCTGGCATTTAGAAACAAAGTCCAAACTATAAATCAATTTGCTCTTCCTGCCCTAACTTAGTTTTGGAGTAAATGACTGGCCCCAATAGGTGTTGGATCGGTTGGAGAGGAAAACAAGAAAGATGCTTCATGCTTATGAAACAATTTAGAAAAGCAGTGTATACCATGACTATATAATTCCCCATTCTGAAGGAGGTATGGACCACCTCAAATTTGATTACATGTATAGATCTGCAGTCGAAGGTCTGCACACATATCTACTGATCTCACAAGACCTAAACATAGTGAAAGTTTTAAAACATGAGGAGAATAAGTCTAAGATGACTTCCTTGCTTAGTTTAGCAGAAGCACATCTGTGTCAATCGGGAATGGAAATCAAACTAGAAGCAGATAAAAATCAGGCAGCAACTGAATGTTCCAAAAAACAAAAGAAAGAATATACAGTGAATGACAGACGAGAAGGCAAGAAATGTGGAGATTGCATAAATATAGTTCCAAGTATAGAAAACTCTTGGAACAACCTCATGTTGATCAGGATCGAACACAAGAATGGTTAAGGGGAGGTGAATCTAAGCCAAAAGATGAAAGGTTAATATTGGTGGCCCAAGATAATGGACTAGGTACATGTTGGTTTACAAAGTCCACTGAAAATGGGGGAGAAACAGACAAATATAGGTTTTGTAAAACAGAACTGGAAACAGTTGCACATCTTGTTGCTGGTTGTGAAATACTAATGGCAGAAGGACTGTATACTGAAAGGCATAACAATATAGCAAGACTGCTGTATTGGGGATTGCGCAAACATAATATTGACATAGCTGAAAAACATTGGAAACATAAGCCACAAAAAGCATTACAGAAAATTAAGTTCAAATCACATGAGATCATCCATTACCAACAGTTCAAAAACAGATGCTAGAAACCCAGACATAGTAACCATGAAAAGAAGACGAAAGTAGCACTGATCATTGAAATTACTACACCCAAAGACTACAGTGTCTTACATACAGAGAGAGACAAAGTCATTAAATACCAAGATTTGCAGGCAGAAACAAGGGCAAGACAGTTCCAACAGTAGTAGGAGCAAATAATCTTATAAAAAAAAAATTTACAATCGCACTTGGATATGTTACTGACACACACAAACGGTCGGTCTCTCTTTTTTTAGTTTTACATTTTATTTTTGCTAAACAGCTGAACCACTGCTTACCAAGCATAAAATAATGGTGGCCATTAGTTTTTTTTTGCAGTCTGAGCTCCATGGCAGCTTGATATGCTGCAGTGAAGTGGTGAACTTGTCTGTCAGCAGGCATTACTTGTACATTAATACCCTACTGGAGAACGTTCACTCTCCAATCAGGGTGTTGATGTACAGTTTGCCCATTCTCTATTATAGCAATAACCCACGCCTGGGTGTGGGTAATGCTGGATTTACCCACAGTTGGCGTGGTTCGCCCTCGGGGACCAAACAAAGCCAACCGTGGGTAAATCCAGCATTACACACCAGAAGTGAGTTATTATATAAAATGACATTATTTAAGAAAAGAAATAATTACTTTTCTTAAATAATGGCATTGTATAATGCCTCTTTACTGCCCTTCCGCAGCTGTCTGGTATTCTGCGGCAGTTCTGATGTACTGCGCGCCTGCGCAGTACATCAGAACTGTGGGCAAAAGCAACGGAGAACGCAAGATCTCAGTTGCTTTTTTTTACTGTCTCGCTATGTTAAATGGGTTTAACATAGCGAGACAGCTTTAAAATAAGCAACGGATATCTCTATATATATATATTTTTTTTTTTTTACACACTGTGTCGCTATGTTAAACTCCTTTAACATAGCGAGACAGCTTCAAAAAAAGCAACGGAGATCTCCGTTGCTTTTTTTAAACCTGTGTCGCTATGTTAAACTCTTTTAACATAGCGAGACAGTGTTTTATACTAACGGAAAAAGTCCGGGCGACCGGACCTTTTCCCGTTAGTATATTGAGGGATTTACAACGGGCACGCTGGTTGGGCTGGCCAATCAGCATGCACGTTTTAGGGGAGGCATTGTATAATATCTATTAGGGGTTGGCAGGGAGGGAGGGGTTGCCATATCGGTTAAGACGCATCTCATAGATATGAAGTACAGGGTTTGATTCTGACCTCTGGTTATACTTAAGCTTGTAATAATCTTCATATTTTATTAATAATATCCTACAATCAGCAATATACTGTATTTTACTGTACACCAAAAAAGATAAAGGCGGTCTTAATATGATGCAAACTTTTTGGGGTTCAATGAATTTGAAGGTCAAAGTCAGATTTTAAATGAAAATGTTATCCTGTTAGGTTTGTTTTTAAAAAAGAATTTGAGGATAGTATTCAGTTAAATAGTACCGGGAGTAAATAAAGAGGCAGGCAAAATATCTCCCCAGTACCTAAATGGAAAGTTCTTAATTTGAGTATATTTCATTCAGAAATATTTGGGCAAGTGACCAATGACATGAAGAAATACTTAATTATATGACAGAGCTGAAACAAGCTAGAATTGATGTTTTAAAGCTGTGACATTAGCTAGGAGGAGAGAAACAGAATACGACTCTAGAACATGGATCGACACAAAGCCCTGTCACTATATTCTGAATCCTACAGACTGCTAAGAGGTGACCTGTGCCTGGCCTATCCTCCATACCATTACTGATGAATTTACTACACATCAGCAAGTCATATGGCATCAGAAATTCTCAGTCTAGGGATGTAAACTACTTCTGCAACATCAACAGGATGGTTTGAAGGGACAGGTATATCTCGCAGCAGATACAGCTGCTCTGGAACAGACTCCCCATCCACATTAAAACAAAGTTCATCCCTGTCCATATTCAATTGCAACATGAATCTATGGATGCGAGACAGAAAATTTACTCCAGGATTGTCCTCTGTACTACTAGTGGAGAGAGGCAGCTCATAAATGCTTTATCCCAGGCATGGGTCCCCTCAAATTATCTATGGCATGATCCCAGTTATAATACATACATAATTGTTGACCATGTGATGAGCAATCTCTAACCAAATGGGATAGCTTATTTCAAGCACAAAATGGAAATTGGCTAGGCTTAAAATGGCCTAGAAGGGCAGCTAACCTAGTTCTTACCTATGAACCTATGACACATGCAACTCTGTAGGAATTGCAGGAGTCAATACTGGGCACACTGCAGGTGCTGCAAAGAACACATCTGGCTAACATCAAAGATTAAAACAGTACTAATTTCATGAGCTTTAATCGTACTTTGAGTTAGGAAAAGGGGTCCCATTCAGGGCATGGTATTAGAAACCCAAAAGGCTTGGAGAAGTTAAAAAAACAGAGAAATCCTTACTTCCTTCAAAAAAAAAAAAAGGAAGGTGGAAAAATCTTGAGTCACTCCTTGAATTAACTTTTGCCTTTCATCAGACTTTAACACCCCAGCTGCAGAAGGGCTAAACAGAACCTTCTTATCAAAGGAAGAATTTCAGTTTTACCACCTTCAGTAAGACTTTGAAAATGAAGCCAAGCCAGTCATCATATTGACTCAGAAGTACCAGCTCCAGAGGAGGAATCAGTAGCTTAAGCACATTTTAAAATGTGCACAGTCACTTGAGAAGCAGATGTAACAGAGGCATTCATTTTTTTTTTTTGCCTCAGAAGTAAAGTTTGCTATCAACTTTCTCATAGCATTGGCATTTTAAAATCATGAAGGTGAAAGTACTAGAGGAAATGTATTTTCTTCCCCAACTTATCCACTGCTTTCCAATTTCTGTCAGAGGTAATGGGGTTTTCAACAGTAAACTGTTTAGCACATGCAGTTTTGGTTACAGAAATCACAAGTGGATCTGCTAGAGGATTCGAAAACAAATCTTTGAGTCTGAGATACCTTGTATAACTTGTCAGAATTCCTTGGAGCGGGGGGACTGATTATCATGTAAACTAGAAGCAGTTGTAACATTCTCTAAAGCAGGCAACACAAAAGGAATAGCTGCAGAATTTGGTACTTCCAACTGTAAAATCATAATACATTCTCAGTGGCTTATGGATTTCATTCTACTCCCACTGAAAACCCTTTTTCAGCTTAAAGTTTCTGAAAATAACCCTTCAGGAGGGAAATCTGAAACCATACCTTCCTGAGAATGAGAATGTTCAGATTGTTAAGAAATTCCTGAGGTACCACCTTCCCCATGCAATTCCTGCTTTACTGACAGAAAATTAATGCCAGAAAGGCAGTGAACTCTTCTTTTTCTTGCCTGAGGAAATGGAAGGCAAGCAAAAAGCATCAGTACCATTCTGTGCCAAATCCCAGTGAATATTCCCTGTCCACAAAAATAGTAAGAGGAGAATGGAAGGTTTTCTCACTATGTTCCCTATTCCTTAAGGAGGACAGACTCTCAAGCAGTACAGTAGCCCTAGAAGCAGGTTCCCTATTCCCAGCTAATCATCTGGCCTTTCCCCAGAGACCAACAAGAGTGGTTCTCCCTTGCCTGCCCAAGGGCCACTCTACAGCCGCAGAGAATGTGTCTATCGCAGTCAAAGAAAATTATGGAAAAAGATGAGTAGTCTTAAGAACAGCAAGTGACCACAGCATGTTCACCCAACAAGGTTGAAATCACAACAAAAGTCCACCGACACCCAAAGGCGCTGATAACTTTTCTTCTTATGGAATGGAGAAAGTAAAACCAAACACTGGAGGTCAATCCACTGTTAAGCAGAGAAGTACAGCCCTCAAAATGCAGATAGGGCAGTGCCTCCATGAGTCAGTGAAGTAGAAAAGCAAGTGGTTCTGAGGTAAGAAAACCACTGACAGTCCACCATAAGCACAGTATCTGGTCTCCAAAATACAAACACAGAACCAGAGTAAAAATTCTGTCCACAAATAGAAATTTTCTCTCAAAATGTTTGCATAAGCATTTCCACATACTCTGCTTTAGAACTGCAATGACAGTCCAAAAACAATCAAGTATCCTAGCTAAATCAAATATTTCAGTGAGAAAAAGGTTTTCCACAGAAAAATAAAATTAGTGGAGGGTCTTCTCCAGTGAGGGACTTGCATACCCAGGTTTGAAGGATTCCTGGTTGACAATTCCATGGGGTCCAATGGAGAACTCTGAGGACAAAAAAAGTTCTGAAGCTTTATGTACACCAACTGCCTTTATATGATGCTCCATCCGAGATCCTGACTGTTTGAGCAATTAGAAGCACCTTTTAGATTTGGAAGCTGGCCAGTCACAGGGCAGGGGCTAGAACCCATTTAGCATAGGCTACCACCACAGTGATCAATGAACTGAACATATATTTTGAGAGAATGTAATGTCTGTGAAGTAAATATAACAAAGGGCCACATAACTAATGTCAAGTCAGATCAGTTCTGACATTTTTAAGAGGAATTTATGAGGCAATCAATTGAAGTCAGCAATACTATACCTGTTCAGAATACCTGGAATGGCAACAAATATTTTGCTTACAGAAGCACTTGTAGTAATACATTCTTGGCACTTGGAAAACATTCCTGGTTCATGTCCTTCTGCATAACATTTTTAGTAAATTGCATTGCCCTCCCCACAACTGCCTGGACTGGAGGGAAACTACATTTTAATGCAGAATTGCAACTGAGAAATAATCCATACGAACACCTTTAGATTAATTCCAAGTCTTGTTTGCTACTGAAGCAAACAAAATGCAAGCATTTTTCACAATAATGTTACTTTGGACTTGTTTCTCGACTACCATATTTTGCAGCTATTAAACATCATCAAACCCTGGATGCAGTTTAAACGTGTTTCTTGCTGCAAGAAAAAAGCTGCTGAGATGACTTTCCCACCCCTGGGACAAAATACTGCAGAAGTTGCAAGGCTTATGTACAACCCTCAGCAATACATTAAAATGGCCTTCACTGCATGACATGCAACTGAACGTGCCTGCAAAATGATACACAGTGGGTGAAGTTATCACTAAACAAGCCACTTGAGAAATAGGGCATATTATGCACTTTTAATAACCAAACAGCCAGGTAAATATACCATGTTCTAGAATAATTTATATAACATGGAAGAAGGGCATAAATGATTCCCACTGAGCACAAAGACGTTTATTCAGTAAAACAAAAACTCTATAAATACTGAAGCGCACATAAGGAAAATGTATTCCTGGCAGAAGGGTAACAAAACTGGCACTGCCTGGAGGTAAACATCTGTTCTTTACAGACAACTAAATAAGTCTGCATATACCATACAGAAAGACTGAGCACTGCATGCTAGCAATTAGTTTACAAATACCCTGTTGCTGACATCCACTGACCCTCAGTCTGTGTTCTAGTTTCAACAGCACAACCCTCCTCCATTTAAACTGAAAGGGTGATATGTTTGATATTTTAACTGCAAAATGAGGCACTTCAGCAATGAAAGTGTTATCTCTCTGACTTGCAATCATATAATGACTAACTGGTCCACATATTTCAGGTAAGTAGGCAACAGATCTACTCTGGGGACTGTTCATACAGTGTGTTGCCACAAACAGTTTACTAAATGTGCATTATGCTACCAGTGTACAGATTTGTCACTATTCTTAAGGTTTACAGCCATCCTGAGCTCGGTAATTAGGACAATAGCACTTAGCAACTGAAATAATAAACACAGCAAAAGTAGCAATATATATGCTCTTAAACAAAAACACTTCTGATGAAATTAAAATAACCTTTTCAGTACAGCAAGGGTTTTAAAGTCAATTACTTCACTGCTGACAAATTATAGCACAACCAAGAGGTAACACTGGTCAAATAATCCTTTCCAAGTCTGTGCTCTATAACAGTCCTTTCCAACTCTGCCCTCTGCCAGATTCACCCATATAATCCCCAATTTAAGATGTTTGCCAGCAGAACAAATGAAATGTCCCACACAAGCAATGTAGACTCATTTTTACATCAGAATGCCTGACATGTTTGGCAACACAGCAGTCACAACTCACAATTCTGCATTATGAGCTCCACAGACTTCTGAGATATGCCCCATAGTGCTTCCTGGTGAAGTCATAAATGCGGCAACATAAGAGGAGAGTAAACAGGCTCATAGGAGGTTACTAGGCTAATGGCCCTGGGGCCCCTACAAGCCAAGAGTTTATCCCCATAAAAGAAACCGCAGCCAGCACCTGTCTCCCCTGTCAATGAGGGACAAAGGTGGAACCCCCTTGGGACAAATTTGTGGTTTCCCATCCACTCATCAAGGTTGCGCTTGAAGAGGGTCAGCAAGATACTCTGACATGTATGGGAAGTCTATTCCAGAGATGAGGCAGCCTCTGGGAGACAAACCTGTCTCTCCAGCAGGTTTTGTTGATGTTGCATATTAGATTTAGGCTTATCGAGCGGGTAATACGCTAGAAGTTAGACTTGCGGATAGTGCATCTCTAGAAGGGCAGGGTCCAATATTGCCTTGTAGGCGAGACACAGATCACCTCTGAGAAATCTGTAAGATACCAAGGAAAGTGACAGTGATTTGAGCCTGTCTGCATAAGACGCATGCTGGAAGCCATGGATTCTTTGTGAGGTATTTCTGTGGCCTTTCCAGATGGTGCAGGTGTTTGGAGAGGTACACACCAAAACGGGGATTATACTTAATTATAGGTTTAATGAGGTAGGCATACAGAGAGGTAATAGCCTCTTTTTCTCTGGATGCAATCTCTTTACATAAGAGATGAACCAAGTAAAAGGCTTTTCTGACCACTGCTGCCATATGATGGTCGAATGTAAGATTGTTGTCAGCATGAGTACCCAGGTCTCTCACCACGGGTTGTGTGCTTAGGGGGTTGCCATTGATGTGGTCATCAGTAGGGACCTTGGTTTTGCCAAATAGTATGATCATACATTTTTTGCATTTAACTTAAGGCCATGACTTTGGCACCAGTTATTTGTAGCTGTGAGACCCTCTTCCAGTATGTCATTTGGGGAGACAGTGATGGCACGCAACTTTCAGTCATCCGCAAATGTTGTCAGCCACAGGCCCTTGGTCTTTGCTTGGACCTCTGAGAAGTAGATGCCAAACAGTAGGGGTCCCAGGACAGATCTCTGGAGAATACCACTAGTGACAGATCTTTTGTCGGAGGTGGTGGTGCCTACTTTGACCTTGTGAGTCCTAGCTGTGAGCCAGTTGACCATTAAATCTAATGAGATAGGGATTAACACCAAGTTGTGTTAACTTTTCAATGATGCCCAAGTGAGGAATTGTGTCAAAGGCCTTGGCAAGGTCAAGTTAAGCTGTATGTACTGACCTTCCCTCATCCAGTGTCTTGGCGACAGTCTCAAAGAAGTCAACTAGGTTCAATACGCAAGATCTGCCCCTGATGAATCCAAACTGGGTGGGGCTGAGAGTTTGGAGATTGCTTATGTCCTAGTTTATGAGATCCATAATAATACGCTCCATGGCTTTACAGATCAGACTTGTCAAGCTAATGGGGCAATAGTTTCCTGGGTCAGTATTGGCAATACCTTTGTGCAAGGGGATGACAATGGCGGTTCTCCACTCTGCTGGAATGAAGCCTGCAATTAGACTGTGGTTAAATAGGCAGCTCAGTGGCAAAGCTTGTTCTTGCTGGAGATGGTGCGGAATAAAGCCTGGGATATTATCAGGTCCCATGGAAGCTGTGTTCTTTGCCTTGGATAGGGCCTTTAACACTTGATCTATGCAAATGTGAGGTGTGGGACAAGTATCGGGGGATGTCTACTGGGCCTTTGGGGGGAGATAAGGTGGTGAAGTTTGCATTGAACCTATCAGCTAGTAGGTTGGCTAAGTCAGCAGGATCAGTGTAAGTGGTACCATTAAGAATGAATTCGGAACAAACTTGGGCTTTGCCATGGAGGTTCCTAACGTAACTGAAGGAGGACTTGTGGTTTCCCTTTGTTTTGGAGGCTAGTTTTAACTCATAACTGGCTGTGGATTTTTTTACTAGTGATCTAATTTTATTGTTGTGGCAGAGGAGGGAGATTTTCTTATTTGGAATTTGTTCCTTTTTACCCTTGGACAACAGTTTCTTCCTTTTGTCGTAAAGCCTGTTGATAGAGGATGTCTATCAGACAAGTTTGTCTTCCCTTGAGGAGCAGGGTTTAGTTCTGTTGGGTATAGCTGAGTCCATGCAGTTGTACAGGTACTTGTACACTGCACTGGTGTACTGTTCAGCATAGTTGTCTGCGTCCTCTGAGGGAGGCGGTGGTGTGAAACAGCTGATACCCTCCTGTCAGCTTCTGAGAAGTTTTTGAACCTACAACAAAAACAAAGTCTGCATTATGTTAGGATTGGAAGTGGAAGACAAGAGGGAATTTTGCCCTAGGCCTGCATCCAGTAAGGGACTGCTGCTGCTATCTTTTCATTACTGTTTTTTTTTTTTTTTTTTTTTTTTTTTAATCAGCAGTAACAGAGCTTGTAATGCCCACCACTCCAGCTGTTTTTTTTTTTTTCCGGGGGGGGGGGGGTCTACTGTTTTTTTGTTTCCTCTTTTTAACTTGGAAGTTGTTCAACATGTACTCAGGCTCTGGAATGTACACAAAGGGAAAAATATTAAAAAACACACAATTGAGGCATGTGAGCCACAATGCTTTCTTGCTTAATGTTATAAATGATTGTAATATGGCACCAAGTCTGAAGAGAAAAAAGTACTGGCCAAGTAAACAGTTTTTTTATTTACGTGGTTTATGTGATTCAACAGTTATCACCTAAGTGTATGACAGTTCCACTCTTTAACCACCCCCTCCCCAATGTAGTTCTGTGGAGGGGAAAAAGAAAAAGAATAGCCGTTTCAGGGGAACGCTAGGAACCCTATTACAATAAACAATTTTTTGGGGCAAGACAAAATCATCCCTCTGGCTTGATGGGAGGTGGGAACAGTGCATCTAACAAGCTGAAATATATTACTGTGGACATTTATTCTTGCATTTTCATAGAACTGGTGTCTGTCTTTGGGGTAGAAGGAATGGAATGCAGTTTACATTTTGTCCGACAGCAACACCACAAAATATATTATTGGCTATTTGTTTGTTCACTTTAGTCTCTACCCACCACCACAGAAATACAAAGAAGCTGGTTATCTTTTTTTGGGTAGGCAGTGAGGTAGGCTGTGTTTTAAATCACAGGGACAGCACCACTAATGAATGTTTACATGGCTTGTCTACTGGCAGTGTATCAGCAACAAGCTGAAATTTTACTGCGGCCAAAAAGTCCTTTCCAAGTCTGTGCTTTGCTAGATGCACCCATATTAAGAAATGTTCACCACTGATTAAAGCATATTTGGCATGGGTAGGAACAGTACCAAGCTGAGATTACTGTGGGCATTTGTTCATTCACCTTCACTCCAACCTAACATCACAAGTGTGGACAGGTCATCAAGGAATCATACGAATCACAAGGCAACTAATCTGCGAGACCATTTGTATCTTGCAGAACCTATCCTTTTGACATACCCCCTTCATTTTAAAACAGCGAATCAAGTCAGGCCAGAAATGAAACTGCTGATGCCAATCTAATCCTCAAGGTTCATCTTGAAGGATGCAACGGTATCACTTGGTTTAAAATGTAAAGGCAATTTACTCCAGAGATGGGGCAAATGTTAGGTAATACATCTCTGCCTCCAGCATGTTTTATTTACATGTCAGTGGAGATTAAAATCCTTAGTTCTAGTGTTAGTGGAGCTCTCTCTCTCTAGCAGACGTGATAGGTCTTCAAGCCTGTCTTGGTAGCAAAGGGTTTTTAGATCAGTAAACTTTTTTAATTAAAAACTAATGGGGCCTTTCTAGTTGTGTGATGTGTCTGCACAGGGACATACCAAAGGAGGCAATGTACCTATAATTTGTCTAATTAGACGCTTGTAAAGAGGAATGATCAAGTCTTTGACCTAAATGGTATAACTTTATACATCAGCTGTACTATTCAGAAAGACTTCCAGAATACTGATGCTACTCAGTAGTGACAGGTGAGGAAGTAGTCTATTATTTTTTCATTATGGGTACTTTAGAAAGTACATTTAGGAATCTCTTAAGGTCATCTGGAACATGGAAGGTGTTCTACAGCAAGCTATCAATTGATAATTCTTCTTCAGAGTAAGTCAGATTTCAATGAGTTTGGTTTGAGAGTTTCATGGAATCTACCTAGAGGTGATATGGCTTCTGACAGCTATAGAAACATCCCCCTGCAGTATCTCGCACGTCTGAATGCACAGCAAGTACTACCCCCAAGTAAGGCGGGATTGCTATATTTACAATGAAACTAAGTCTCAGCTATGATCCAGACATGGATGTGTTCAGTTTGCAGGACAGCCTCTAAATAAGGCAATACGACTTTTAGCAGTTAGGAGAGTAACCTCAGTACAGGTAGAATTGGTATTTGTGGAAGTTTTATTTGCTATGTTCGAATGTCCAGTACACAGCCTCTGCCTAAAAGGGGCACTATGTAGGTAACAAGGGCCTTGGTCAGTAAGTGGAAGCTACAGAAGAAAAGTTCCAGGCTGTCCTTTGCCAAGTAAGTTGACCTTCCCATCCCCAACTGACATTAATAGGACCACCAAGAATGAAACCAAGTACTTAGCCAATTCCTGAAAGCAATTATATTTTCTTTGTATTTGGGCATCATTCTAGGTGAAGATAGGACTCCCCCCCCCCCCCAGGATTAGAGTTGTATTTGAATTTGATAAATGCATTGTAAGATCCAACATGTCTCACTGCACATCCCTCAGGGTAGTGTGCCTCAAGTCATTCACATCGACATGGGCTACCAGAAGGTCACATTCAAATTTTGTGAGAGACCGAAAAGCCCATGTAACATTGCTGATCCTGGTGCCACACTGACTCCATTCTTGTGGTACCTGAAAAATGAAGTCACCAGTTGCTGCAACATTTCTATTTGTATTTGCAGGTTTAGTGGCAGAAGATGCTCAGAGTCTGCAGCTTACCGAGTTTTCAATGTGTATGAGGGTTCTAAAACTATCTTCCTGGTTCTAGGAGGCTTGGAAAGTGACCTTTTGACAACCTCAGAATATGTTGGCTTGCCACATTTTATGTGGTGCTCACAGACAATCTTTTTGGGAGAGAGTAGCCTCCATGCTGTGTAGCTATTTACATCACTCACAGACTGCATCATGTATGTAAAGATGTAGTTCACTGTCTGTACATTTGACAGTTCCTACACTGCATACGAACAGAAAGTGCTAAGGGTCTAACAACAAAAGGGAAACAAGTCTGTTGGCCTTCCATTTACGCCAGGTGGGTCTATGTTTTTTAATAATTTAGTACCAAATATATAGTTAGTAGAACAAATGGGACAAGTGGGACAACATCAAAAGCAATGAGTATGTGTGAGAATATCATAGCAGGTACACAAACAGTAATAACATAGCCATTAATAGCATATTGGTGCAAAATAGTTCACTGCTGCTCACACTATAGCTAAGGGCAACTAGAAGTAGCCCTGTATAAACAATCTCAACTTACTATAAACACTGTAATGCTGAAAAGCTCAAATAAATACACTGAACAGCAGCTTAAAGAAAAACAACTGGTTAGGTCACTTGGTGGGGGAATTTAAAAAATGCCCCTACTGTCTACTATACAGTGTGAACTATCATGGCACTGTGAGAAGCACCCAACAGCAATGAAGCACAAAAACAGAGATATATACCCATCACTCAAGAAAACACAAGGAGCAAACAAGAATTCACCTTACAGCAGGGTCAGCAATGATTTTTTTTTTTTGGGGGGGGGGGGGGGAGTACATCAGAAAGCACATGAAATATGATTGATCACTGTTGAATGCCAAGTGCACGGTCTAGGAATAAAAAGATGAAATAAATTGCTGTAATTATTCCTTATCACTTTTGAGTCTAGCCACTGAGCACAACAGCATCACTCATTAGCTACCCATAATGAGTGCTTTACATATGAGTAATGACTTATTTTCTGGTGGCGAGTACCTTGTTTAAAGTCTAAAGTCAGAACTTGTAGCATCATGGAGAAAGGGCAAGATGGGATTCAATGAAGTACAACAGCCTCAGCATGAGAATAATAATGCAAGGATGTGGGGGAGGTGAAACCCCCACACAAGGGCTTGTTTTCTAATCTAATATTTGACGCCTAACATGAAAGGCCATAATGCAAGCGCATCATAACCAAACTTGTGTTGTCAAGCTTTAGCAAGCCAAGAGGAATTGTAGTAAACACGACAGTATCAACACATTTTGCAAAATAAAGTGAATGCAGACCTTTCAGGTCTGGCACAGAACAGAAATTCCTTGTACTTTTCTGAAGGAGAAAATTATAAGTGGTAGTTAATTTCTTAATCCTGAGTAGTTTGTTAAGTTTGGAAAAGGGATGCAGTGATTCTCCTTCTTTAGTACAAGGAAGACTCTTCAGTAGCACTCTTTTTGCCTTGAGAGAACAAACCCCATCTAGGACTCTCTTCCTTAACATTTTGTTCAAGACAGCAAGACAGGGGCCAGCCTTCTCAAAGAAGTTGTACACTTGGAACAGGATGGCAATGAGGAAGTGAATATCACCATGTGATCCAACTCTCAAACTTTTGTTACCTAATGATCTATCAAAATTAATTTCCAGCTGGAGGGGCGTGGCCAAGGATGAACACAGGATAGCAGCAGATTTCTTCAGCTCTACCAATTTCATTACACTGACAGGAATTAATTACTTAAAAAATTAATTTTTGAAGTAATTTTCTTTCTAAATACGTTTGTTTTATATAGTTCTTGAACTATATCTAAAAAAGAAAGGAAATCTTAACAATATTCCTGTCAGAAATCACTGTGGAAATTTTCCTGTCAGTTTATCAGTCTGAAATGAGTTCCAGTAAGACAAATTCTCAAGACTCCAGCATCAAGAAAGAACTTCAGTCTCTGATAATTATAATCCAGCAACTTACTGATAAAATGGATAAAATGGATACTAAAATAGACACCTTCATAGAAAAAACTACAAAACAAATAGACCTGTTACATACAGACCTGCAACAACAGAAGAACCAGATGACAGGCATAGAAGAAGCTGTGAATGACATGGAAAATAGAATCCAAGAAGAGGAAATCAACATTGAGTTTCTGCTGAAACAAAATACACATTTACAAACAAAGCTGGATGACCTGGAAAATAGATCTAGGCGCAATAACATTAGGATTTTTGGACTGCCAGAAAATATTGAAGGTAACAATATTACCAGAGCACCTCGCTGGCCTTGTTCAAGAGAAATCTTGACCAATGGATAGGAGATCGCAGATATACCCCAGGGATTACCTCAGTGCCACTGCTCGACAGAGGCACAGCAAAATAATGGGTATAGTTCCCCATACTAAAGGGGTGGCGTAAGCCACAAAACTATGGGCTAGGCTTGTAAATGCCCTCGGGCAGATAGCCTAGTATGAACCTATGAACCTATGAACTTCTTTTTTAACAACTTGGCTCCCTAAAACTTTAGACTTACCAGAAGCATTCTCTTTTGGTATCGAAAGAGCACATAGATCTATAGCTAATACTAACTCTAACAAAAAATATCCTAGATCAGTTATAGTTAGATTTCTATCATCTTTTGATAAAGAGATGGTTCTTAAATCTGCTTGGGCTAAAGCTCCTGTTAAGATTAATGAGACAACTGTGCGTTTTGACAATGACTATTCTTCCATGGTAATAGCTAAAAGAAAAGTTTTTCTGCCACTAATAAGGGAGCTTAAAAGCACAGTTTAAAACATACCTTCTGTTTCCTGCCAAGCTTAAAATCTTCCTTCCTGATGGTCCTAAGGTTTTCGATGATTTAGACTCTGCTTTACTGTTTGTCAAAGAAAAAGGATTTTGGATAAAATAGAAGAAATGGAATGGGCTAGTTCTTCATTAAAGAGATTGGCAACTGAAGCTTCGTGGAAGACTTCAGAGAAGAAGAAGAGACTAAAAACAAATGATTTGTTATATGTTTTTTCTCTCTCATCATTTTAGTTCATTATTAATCTTTTGAATATAGTTCCTGCATTTCCAGAAAGCCACAAATATTTTGGAAAAGATTTAATCAAAGTTATTCTCTATGTGCAAAGAAATGTTTTGTTTCATAACCAGTCAAAATACCTGAAGATTTAATGGCAAGCTGTGATTCAATTTGTTTCTCTTTCTGAAAAGAAGTAAGGTTAGTAATTTGATACATTTTTTATCTTTACCTTTTTTTCCTTGTCCTTTTACTATTTTCTTTGTTTAAACAATGACATTCTATTTAGATTATGTAGTGGGTAAAGGGTGGGGAGGGCAGGAGAGAACAGTAATGAAAATATCATTAATAGAATAATAACATATTTATTCCTTGTAAAAGTTTTTATAAGTTCTTCAAATGCTATTTCTAATTATACTTTCTTGATTATACTGCTTATGCCTGTTTGTAAATAATCTGTTATGCTTTAACTAATAATAATCAGAACTAAATAAGAGTAAATAATATGTTTTATTTTTAACTCTATTAATATAAACAGTAAGTAACATTCCATTGTATATACTTCTTACAGCTTTCCTTACATTTTTATTTCTGCCTCACTCCCTTTTATTTTCTACTCTCTTTTCTTTTCTTTATTAATATATAGAAATGCTTTTGATTGTGTGGGCACAGTGAATAATAGGATTTGTATGAAAATTGAGTTGGGAGAAGAATGTTGAGTTTTATTGCTTGTTGGTAATTTTGGGCTTAATTTCACTTACATAGAGGCTGTAATGATCTGTGGAATACATTGTGAAGGTTTTGTCATGTTTAGATGCATTTACACTGCTAAATGAATGTTTGTCACTAGTTTTTAATAAGTTTCCCAAAATGTTAAGAGAGACAATCTGAGATGTGGGCTGTCTCATGCACAGTGTTCATGAGTTACTTCAGAAGCTTCAGCTCACAGAATTCTCACAGAGAAACTGAAAGCAGTTAGTATAACCTTTGACATAGTTATCACACTGACACACCACAGATTCAGGAAAATACTCTATTCATAAAATATGTCAGTTATAATGTTTTGTTTCATAACCAGTCAAAATATCTGAAGATTTAATGGCAAGCTGTGATTCAATTTGTTTCTCTTTCTGAAAAGAAGTAAGAGGCTGTAATGGTCTGTGGAATACATTGTGAAGGTTTTGTCATGTTTACATGCATTTACACTACTAAATGAATGTTTGTCACTAGTTTTTAATAAGTTTCCGCCAAAATGTTGAGAGACAATCTGAGATGTGGGCTGTCTCATGCACAGTGTCCATGAACTACTTCAAAAGCTTCAACTCACAGAATTCTCACAGAGAAACTGAAAGCAGTTAGTATAACCTTTGACATAGTTATCACACTGACACACCACAGATTCAGGAAAAATACTCTATTCATAAAATATGCCAGTTATAATGAGTCTAAATGATGTAGTTTCTTGTAGTAAGTAAATGTCTTATTTTAGAAGGCATAGAAAATGAAACATTTATTTAAATGTTTTTGAAAATCTACTTAACAGCAGCATAATAATCTGTGTTAAAAATTTGTGTTCCAAACATATACTTTACTATAACTCATTTAATTCATCTGATTGACAAGCATAAATAATCTTATAACTCTATTCTGGAAGAAATGTCATGTGATATATTTTAAAGCAGTAGGTTAGCATGATTGCAAAATCTGGTTACTAAAATGTGTTTGCTGTGCATTATTTTGTATAAAGCAGACAGATTTATTCTAGGGACAGCAAGTAGGATAGTGTTCAACAAAGACACAACTCAGTGAGATCATATATATATATATATATATGTGTGTGTGTGTGTATGTGTGTGTATGTGTGTGTATGTGTGTGTATGTGTGTGTATGTGTGTGTATGTGTGTGTATGTGTGTGTGTGTGTGTGTGAGTGTGATGGCTTTTTTTTTTATTTTATATAATAATGCAAGTGTTTCTGAGAATCTGCATAACTATCCAATATGATTTATAATAATTTCTATGAATACAATATTTTACTCTATTGACAAAATGAATGTTTGCCACAAGTTTTAATAAGTTTCCCGCCAAAATGTTAAGGGAGACAATCTGGGATGTGGGCTGTCTCATGCACAGTGTCCATGAACTACTTCAAAAGCTTCAACTCACAGAATTCTCACAGAGAAACTGAAAGCAGTTAGTATAACCTCTGACCTAGTTATCATACTGACACACCACAGATTCAGGAAAAATACTCTATTCAGAAAATGTCAGTTATAATGAGTTTAAATGACGTAGTTTCTTGTAGTAAGTAAATGTCTTATTTTAGAAGGCATAGAAAATGAAACATTTATTTAAATGTTTTTGAAAATCTACTTAACAGCAGCATAATAATCTGTGTTAAAAACTTCTGTTCCAAACATATACTTTATTATAATTCATTTAATTCATCTGACAGATTTATTCTAGGGACAGCAAGTAGGATAGTGCTCAACAAGGACATAACTCAGTGAGATCATATATATATATATATATATATATATATATGTGTGTGTGTGTGTGTGTGCGTGTGTATGTGTATGTGTGTGTGTATGTATGTGTGTGTGTCTGTGTGTATGTGTGTGATGGCTTTTTTTTTTAATAATGCAAGTGTTTCTGAGAATTTGCATAACTATGCAATATGATTTATAATAATTTTTATGAATACAATATTTTACTCTATTGACAATAATGAGTTTAAGTAAATGCTCATATACAAACAATTCAAGATTTTTTTTTTGGAAGCTGCTAATAGTATTCACATGACAGAAAATAGATGCATCTTAATATATGTAATGTCTGAATCATATTAGCCAAAGTTTTTGATTTAAATGAATGTTAGAACCTAATTTTCTCTCCTCTTGATTTCTAACATCAAGATTATTTGAATGCTATTTGAATACAAGTGCTATATATTACATAGATCTATATAGTAGTATGAACAGTTTTTAAAAAAAAAAAAAGTTTATTTTAGTTTATATGATGCTGTTTTACCAAATGTGTAGTTTTGTCTTGATAGATAATTGAATTGAAAACTGTTAACCTCAGTTAAATATAACTAGTATTAAATTGATAAGGTGGTAGCTGAGGTACTGCTGCTTAGGGTAGGGGTTAACTTGAGTAGTAAATACTACTCTAAGTTGGAGTTTTCAACTCCAGGCTGGATGCAAGGTTTAATCCTTACATTATTTTCACTTGTTCATTGTTATATGTATATAGTTTTGACATCCACAATATATTTTGTATACTCATTGTCACTACAAACAAAATTGAATCCTATACAAAATCCCATAAGAGATTTAATAAATACAGCTATATTTAAAGGTACACCTAAAAGAGGAGATGTAACATTATTTCTCTTGTTATTTGTTATTTCGATCATAAGATTCTTGAGTTTTAAAAATGCCAAATGACATCTTTAAAAGGAATTTCTTTAAACATTAATGGATTGAATAATCCATGTAAAAGGGCAAGCCTAATAAGATACATTAATTTACACAAGGCCAATCTAGTCTTCCTGCAAGAAACCCATCTCTTGAGAAAAGATATTGATAAACTAGGCACTAATAAGTATACAGTATTGGTTAGTTCAGAGCACACTCAGAAAAAGAGGAGTGGCTATTTTATGGAATAAAAGTATGCCCATTCCTAAAACCATTAAGTCTTTTCAGGATGATAAAGGAATGTTTTGTATGGTTACAATACAAATTAATGGGAAGACTTACACTTTAATTAATGTATATTGGATACCTGGAATTGGTATTAATACATTGAAACATCATATTGATAAGATCATATCATTCTCTATAGGGGATATTATTTTAGCTGGTGATTTTAATTGTATACTACATGAAAGTGATACTACTACTATAAGGAAAAGAAGAATTACATCTAATGCAAAACATTTAAATGATTTTGCTAATTCTTATCATTTGAATGATATTAATAATCAGATAGATTCAAAATCATTACCATACACCTTTTTTCTAACAGATACAAAACTTATTCAAAAATAGATAGGGTCTTTATTTCTAACCAGATGGTAACAGATTTAATTAATTCCAAAATCATTTCATGTCCTATATCTGATCATAACTCAATTGTTTTTGAATTCATGATAAAAATACTCATAATGTTCAGATCAAAAGGATACCAGCATACTTAACTCAGCTAAAAGACTATAAAGAATATATACTTTCAGAAGTACAACATTTTCTAGACATAAATAATACTCCTGAAGTCTCCATTGTCTATGTTTGGGATGCCTTAAAATCATATCTATATGGACAAAGTATCAGATGGTATAATAATAAAAGGAAATCTTGGGATAAGGAATTGTTAGATATTCAAAGTAAATTAGACTCTTATAAACATAATAATAAAGAAAATATTATGGACAAGAAAGTTATTGAAGAAATAAACAAACTAAATGAGAAATACAAAGAAATTTTAACTCATAAAGTTAAAATAACTTTAGAGAAATACAAGTTTTGTCTTATTCAATAAGCCCCAAATACTTACATAGACTTAAAAATAAAACAAAAGATTGAATAAACAAAACCATATCAAAGAAATCTTTTCTCTAAGGAAAAGAAGAATGTTTCTAGTATACCAGAAATACTGGATGAATTTAGAAATCACTTTCACAAGATTAACCATAACAACATTAACATGGAACCTAAAGATAAAATAAAGGAGTTTATAACCACAAACATGAATAAAAAGCTTAATAAACAACAGATTAAACTATTGGACAAGAGTATTTCATATACATAAGTTATTACACAAATAAATAAGCTTAAATCAAACAAAGCACCGGGTAATGATGGTATTATACCAGAGATATATAAAATCCTTTCTAAAACTACATATTCATTAATACATAAGGTTTTTATTTTGGCCCAAACTGAGTTAACAAACCCCCCATCTTGGCAATATACATTTATTTCACCAATTTTAAAACCTAATAAAGATCCAACTAGATGTTCTTCATATCGACCCATCTCATTACTTAATGTTGATTATAAAATGTTTATGAGTATTTTTGCTGATAGATTGAAGACAATCATCCCGGCATTATAGATATAGATCAGACGGGCTTCATTGTAAATAGAAATACTTTTGATAATATAAGAAGAACTTTAACATTAATTGATTTTGTAAATAGGAAAAAGAAAGATTTAACACTTATTAGTCGTGATATAGGTTCAGCATTTGATTCAGTAAGTTGGGACTATCTGTTTTCCTTACTGAAATGCACAAACTTCTCTGATGCGTTTGTAAATTTAATTGAGCATTTATACAAAGGAACGCTGGCTTATATTAAGGTAGGAACATATGTTTCACAAAAAATACCCATTCTTAAAGGTACAAAGCAAGGATGTCCACTTTCTCCACTATTATTCACTTTAGTAATGGAGCCTTGGGCTAATTTGATTAGAAACAGTACTGACATAGAGGGTTTTGAAATAGACGAAAATACAACATCAAAAATTCAACTTTTTGCAGATGATGTTCTAATTACATCAGCAGGATCTAATTCTTCTATGCAGTCTTTATTTGATAAAATGATGAATTTTAAAAGTATTTCTGGTTTAATATTCAATGAAGCAAAAACTAAAATACTACCTATATATACACGAAAAAATATTCTCATTAGTGATTTTACTAAATATGTACCCAGTTCAGGTCAGATAACTTATTTAGGTATAATACTATCTAAAGATATTAAATCTATTATATATAATAACTATAATACCTGTTTTCTTAATATACAAAATCTTTTTAATACCTGGAATAATATGTTTTTTACTATGGAGGAGAGGCTTACAATTATTAAAATGATAATATTCCCCAAGATTTTATACTTAATACAATCAATAATACTTTCACCTACAAAAATAATTATCAAGAAACTGAATACACTAATGTTAAATTTCTTATGGGCACCTAATAGACCTAGGATTGCATTAAAGAAACATACTAATAGCTGGTCTCAAGGGGGTATTTCTTTTCCAGACTTTAATTTATATATTATCTCTTCTATTATAAAAGTTATTACTTTATTAATAGATCAGTCATATATCGCAAAATGGAAAGATTATTGGGAGATAATTAGTATGCACTTAATGAAAATCTCCTTAACACATAAAAATATGATTGTAAATAACTCCATGTTGTGGTTGCTAAAGGAATTTTGTACTTCACCTATTACACCTAAACATATGGTTTGTTACCCATTAAATATTATTATTATTAGTTATCGTAACTTTATATTCATGCATCCTAAGTATAGGGAATGGAATTTTATTGTATTCCCTATAATGTATACTCAGGGTATGCTTATGTCATCTACTTCTGAAGGAGCTCATTTAGCTATAGATAATGATCTAAAGTACTGGTATCAGCTAATATCTGATAATAAAGTTAAAAATCTAGATTTCTTAAAACAAGAATTTGATCTAAGAGAAACTTGCTGGTTAGAGGTTAAGATCTTTAGACAACATCTCATTGATAGAATAGATCTAATGTCTATAACAGTTAAAGAATCTATTCCAAAACTGATTGATTACTTGATATTAAATTTACAGCATAAAGTTTCTGATAAAGGTAAACTTTCATATATACATAAAATTATCAGACAAGAAACTTTTTACAGTGTAGATTCATACTGGAATTATTTCACCTCTATTAATGGGGACCCACCAACTCAACAAGATAAACAATATATATTGGAATCTGCTTACAGAACTACATCTTCCATTGTCTGGAGACTTTATACATGGAAATTTTTACATAGATCTTTTTATACACCTTTGATGATGAATAAAATAAATAATAAAGATAATCTATGTAAGAGATGTAATGTAGAAATTAATGCTGACTGGGCTCATATGTTTTATGACTGTATGAAGTTGAAAGAATACTGGAAGTCAATTAATGAATTTTTGCAGGCTCTTTTTACAGATAATTTCATTATTTCTAATTCTCTTATATTATTCAACACATCTGTACCTCAATGTGTTAAAAAGATTAAGCTTCCCTTGTTATGGTCTATCCTAGCAGTGGCCAGGAAAATAATAACTAGAAATTGGATTTCAGATACGCCTCCTTCGTTCAATGAATTTAAAAATGTTATGAATATAATGTGCCATATGGAAATAAGCACAATTAGAATGAGAACAACTAGAAAAACATCATATTATACTGTATGGGATAATTTACAAAATTTGTTAAAAAAATTCTAATTTCAATAGCACGGTATTTTAGTTTAATTAATTGATCTGATTGTAGTGGATGTCTTTGTAAATACTTTAGTTGTTTTGTTGAATATTATAATAATACCTATTTTTAATTACTTGTATAAAATTGTTATGATATTTCTCTTATATGTTAAAACAATAAGCCTGTTTTGAAAAAAAAAAAAAAAAAAAATTAATTTCCAGCTGGCTTCTTGTGATAGTGTGGTAGAGTTAAGATGCCTTCCTAGTCATTCCTAAGTTGCACTTATGCAAATATTTTCATATTAGGTTTTCTTAACTTTAATCATTTAACACTTTTAGTTAGAGTAACAAAATAGTGAAAGTTGGTTTAAAAGAAAAGGAACACACACTCAATCTCCTCATGGGCCTCAGGCATAGGTTGGTTTAAGCCCACGTAAAGAAAACACAGGTCTGGTAGAGCCAATGAACAAGATGATCAGCTGCAAGGAGTGTGTGTGTGTGTGTGTGTGTGTGTGTGTGTGTGTGTGTGTGTGTATGTGTATGTGTGGGAAGGGGGGGCAAAAAAAAAAACAAAACTGAAAGAACAATGTGTTAATTTACTTATTGAACTGCAAATGTTGAAAGAGAAAAAAAATGATCAATAAAACAAAAGCATGAAGGAAAAGTCTGTGTGTGGCTGGTATACCAGAAAGAGAGGAAGGAAACAGCAGTATGACTTTTATACAACAGACTCTAGCAAACTACACTGATACTCATTTAAGCTACATAAAGACTAAATGGTCCTTAGGCTTTTTTTTTTTTTTTACTCCTAGACAGGCGATTACAATATTTTGACTCATTCTGGGATATTTAAGCTTAAAGTTCATATTGTCTTATTACAGTAGAATTTTGACAATTATTCAATACTATACTGATGTCATATAAAGAAGTGCTTTTTGAAGGTTCTAGCTAGTTGTATTTAAAAGTTTTCTTTTAAACCCTTGGGGGAAATCGTTTTGAACACTCTCAAACACCATATTTGTATATAAGCCAACAGACAAAGAGCAGGTCTGCCAGTTAACCATCACTGCTGAACAAACTGAGGAAAAAGCAGCACAATCAGCAGCTGACGATTTCATAACTCAGGATGTATGCACTTCAAAGACTTTGTGTCATTCAGTTAGCCAGGAGGAATTTTTTAAACTTTTTTAAAACTAATGTACAATAAAACGTATGTGGTTGTGAATCAAGTCTGAAGTCTATGTCATTTACTTGAAAAATCAGCACTGTGTTTTTTGAATGACACCATTCTGAATTATAACTGCGTAACTGATTTATGAAATACTCGGTGCTTAACAGTTCTGTTTATTCTCTATGTTACAACATGTTGGCAACTTTGATTAACCCGGGCCACCTTGAACCACTGGGCGGGTAATGTAAGGTGGAAATATTTTATGAGGCAGATTACATGGATACCTAGTATGCATGGGGGTAAAAATCGCATCTTCTGGCAGAACCAAGTGTTTTTTTTTTTTTCTAAGGGGGTGGGCCGCAATGGTGCAGCGGTTAGCATTGCCACCTCACAGCAAGAGGTTCTTCAGTTCGATCCTCGGCTGGGGTGCCTACTGTGCGGAGTCTGCATGTCCTCCCTGTGATGATGTGGGTTTCCTCCGGGTGCTCCGGTTTCCTCCCACATCCCAAGGACATGCAGTAGGTGGATTGGATACGCTAAACTGGCCCTAGGAGTGAGTGTGCATGTGAGTGCCTTCTGTGGAAGGTTCGGTGCCGGGCTGGCAACTCGACACCGTAAAACTCCACTGCCAGTCATGAGCGGACAGGTGATCCGTTGTGGCAACCCCTAACTGGGAAAAGAAGAAGGGGGATATCAGGCACGTACTGGAATACAATAAACCCTTCCTTGTGTACCTATCCAAATACCTAACCTTACCTGAAAAAAAAGCAGTTATGCATAAATGTGTTTTGGGTATGAGCTTTCTAAGATAACTACAGTGTCTAAAAGCATTGCTACTTTTCTCAGTTTGCCCTCATACTCCTACAGGATGTTCTATTCTTCACTTACAAAGGTGACCCAATGGCCCAGTCCTGCTCAATCTACTACATACCTGTAAAACAAGAAGTTATGTACTCACCATAACGGTCGATGTATGCAGTCCAACTCGCCTCACATTCTTAACCGTGGGTTCAGAGCCGAATGTCAGCTCTGACTCAGCCAAACTTTTCTAGCTCGAAGTCTTTCTACTGACTGGGCTAAGATGGTATCCCATGCTGCACTGCTCTCTATCCCCAGATCTAGTTTGCTGCGACACCAGCACTCATTCTCCATGCATAACACCTAAAGAAAGGAAGAACAAACCAAGAATGAAGGCAGCTTTAAAACCAGACCTAACCTCCAAATCCTCCAGGACGGGGGAAGGAGGAGGGGGGGGGTAAGTAAGAATGTGAGGTGAGATGGACTACATACATCGAACGTTATGGTGAGTACATAACTTCTTGACGTTATGTAGTCCAATCTCGCCTACATTCTTACCCGTGGGACAGCGTCCCCAGTACCTAAATCCTGGGTGGCTCAGTGGAAAATACTCCTGAGCACTGTGGAACCAAAGGAAGACCTGCCCCTAGATACCACATACAACTTGTAATGAGTAACAAAGGTGCAAGGAGAAGCTTAAGTAGCCGCAGCGCAAATATCATCCATACACAATCTGGCCTGAAAAGCTGTAGACGTAGATACGGACAGAGTAGTGTGAGCCTTCATCCGGAACGGTAAATCTTTACCCCGAGGAATAAATGAAAGAAATACAACTGGAAATCCACCTGGACAACGTGACGTTGGAGACAGGAGACCCAATTCTGTTTTCTGAAAAGGAAACAAACAACTGATCAGATTTTCTGAGGTCTTTTGTTCTGTGCAAATAAAAACGTAATTGTCTGTGCACATCCAGTTGATGAAATTTAAATTCTGCCTTGTTTGAGAACTGGGGAAAAAACACTGGTAATTCAATAGCTTGGTTAAGGTTACTGACTGATGCCACTTTGGGAAGAAAAGAGGGGTTCGGGTCTGTCCTTATGAAAAATCAAATAAGGGGGTTTGATTGATAAAGCTTGAAGCTCTGAAACGTGTCTGGCTGATGTGATGGTAACTAAAAAGACAGTCTTCCAAGTTAAGAATTTTAAATCGCAAGTGGCTGCAGGCTCAAAGGGGGGTGAAATAAGACCCTGTAGAAACAGAAGTTATGTTCTTACCATAACGTTCCATGTTAGTTGTCTTCTTCTCCCCGCCTTCTTGCTGGATGGGTTCGGAGCCGACCTCGGCTCCGACTCGGCCACTCTAAAAGCTCGAGAGTTGGTTCCACCGGCTCGAGGCTCCCCTTATATCCCACAATGCTAGGCGTGAGTTACCTCAGATCTCGTTTGTAAGCTAGGCCCAGCTTATAATAATAATAGAATAACTAGAAACAAAGTCAACCTCTATAAACAAGGGAGAAGAGAAGGGTGACCTACATCCTGATCCAGGAAAATATGCACAGCAGCATATACCTAAAGTAAAGAGGTGGTAGAAAGAGAGGTCACAATCAAACTCCTCTAGGTCTGTCCAGGCCAGGGGGAAGGAGGGTGGAACGCAAGAAGAAGGCGAGAAGACAACTAACATGGAGCGTTATGGTAAGAACATAACTTCTATATGTTAAGTTGTCTATCTCGCTTCATTCTTGCTGGATGGGACCGTCCCTAGCACCTTGTCCCGGTGGCCTAACGGAACAGACTCTTGAGAACAGTGGAACCAAAGTTAGCTCTATGCCTAGAAGCTAAATCCAACTTATAATGAGAAATGAAAGTGTGAGGAGTAGCCCAAGTAGCCGCTGCACAAATGGTGTCAATAGGCAGTCTGTCTTGGAAGGCTATAGAAGTAGCCAAAGCTCTGGTGGAATGGGCTTTAGGTTTGTTAGGCAGCTTTTGGTGTCTAATTTCATAAACAAGGGAAATCAGAGATGTTAGCCATCTAGATGATGATACCTTTGAAACTGAAAGTCCCTTTCCGCCTTCTGCATAAGAGACAAACAGCTGGTCAGATTTTCTGAATTGTTTGGTTCTATCCAAATAGTACCTTAACTGACGATGAACATCTAGCCAATGCAATTTTTGTTCAGACCTGTTAGAATATTCTGGAAAAAACACAGGAGGTCAATGCTTTGATTCAGGTTAGGCCGAGGCTATCTTAGGTAAAAAGGACGGGTTGGTTCAGAAGATACCCTGTCCTTATGGAACAACAGATAAGGAGGTCGACAGCTGAGTGCATGAAGTTCTGAAACTCTTCTAGCTGAAGTAATAGCTACCAGAAAGAGTGTCTTCCATGATAGCAATTTTAAAGAACAGGAGGCTGCAGGTTCGAAAGGGGAAAGAATCAAAGAACTAAGAACTAAATTTAGGTCCCAAGGAGGAGGAGGATTTCTTATAGGAGGTCTGAGTAGAAAAACTCCTTCAAAAGGCTTTGCAAAGCTTGTGGGACATTATGGCAGACTCTGAAATGCCCACATGAAAGTTAGAAATAGCTGCCAATTGAACTTTAAGAGTAGAAGGAGATGAACCTGCATGGAAGAGTTCAGCTAGAAAATCAAGGACCATTTGGATGGAAGCAGTGAAAGGATCTATGTCCCTTCCTTGAGCCCAATAGGCGAAACGTTTCCACTTACTCAAATAAATCTTTCGAGTGGAAGATTTATGGGAAGCTATCAAAATATCTCGAACAGAGTGAGATATTTGAGGAAGCCTGGCTAAGGTTGGAATAGGAGGAACCAAGCAGTGAGGTTCAGAGAGGGAAGGGAGCGATGAAACTGACCCGACTGATGGATCAAAAGATCTGGAACTAGGTCCAGATGCCAAGGTCGCTCAAACAGACAGTGATGTAGAAAGGGGAACCAAACTTGTCGAGGCCAGTAAGGAGCAATGAGGATCAACGAGGCCTTCTGAGCGATAGCTTTCTGTACCACTTGAGAGATTAGTGGGAAGGGAGGAAATGCATACAGAAGTCCCCGGGGCCAAACTTGGACTAGAGCGTCTCTGCTGGGCTGGCCTGGTAATGGGAATAGGGTGAAATAATCTCTGCACTTGCTGTTTTGGGGAGTAGCAAAAAGATCGCAGCAAGGCTGACCCCACTTGAGAAAAATTTCTCTCACAACAGAGTCTTTCAGAGACCATTCGTGAGGCATGAGGATAGCTCTGCTCAACTTGTCCGCAATTTGATTGGACTTCCCGGGGATGTGCGTTGCTATCAGAAACCGCTGAGAAGAAATCGCCCATTGCCACAGTCTGAGTGCTTCTCGACACACGGGGTAGGACCTGGTTCCGCCTTGTTTGTTGATATACCACACTACAGACATATTGTCCGTCTGGATTGCTATCGTTCCCAAGGGAAGAGAGTCTTGAAGGGCTTGCAACGCTAAAAGCACTGCTCTCATCTCTAGAACATTTATGTGCAAGTGGCATTCGTCTGGTTGCCATGTGCCCTGGACAGTTCTGCCCTGATAATGCCCCCCCCACCCGATCAGGGAGGCGTCCGTTGTCAAAGTAGCAACCGGGGGGGGAGGAACAAAAGGTCTTCCCAATAAGAGCTGAGGAAGACATCCACCACAGAAGATGATTTCTGCATGTTTGCGTGATCATAATGGTGTGGGACATCGGAAGTTGCTGGTATGACCATTGCGTGAAGAGCATCCATTGAAGGATTCTCATGTGGAACCTGGCTAATGGAAGCAGAGGTATGGCAGCCGCCATACTCCCCAACACTTTCAGAACTAACCTGGCTTTGATTCTGTTGCTGCTGAAGAGGAGCGAGACCAGTTTGTGTATGTCTGCTATTCTCTGATGTGTTAGTCTCGCAGACATGTTGACTGTGTCTAGATTTGCGCCTATGAAGGTAATAGTACGACAAGGCGACAAAACAGACTTTTCGCAATTTATTGAAATGCCTAACTTTTGACAAATGCGAAAGGTGTAGTCCCTGGCCATTAGAAGAAGATGCTTGGTGGGAGCTGTGAGGAGCCAGCCGTCCAAATATGGAAACACCTGGAATCCTTGACGTCTCAGGTGAGAAGCTACCAATGCCATGCATTTGGTAAACACCCGGGGGGCAGTGGTGAGACCAAAGGGCAGGGCCCCGAATTGAAAATGACTGGTTCCCAGCCTGAAGCGGAGAAATCTTCTGGAGCGTCTGCTCATTTTTATGTGATAGTACGCATCCTGAAGATCTATAGAGCACATCCAGCTTTTCTTTCCCAATAGGGGGAGGTTGGACTGCAGCGTGACCATCCGAAATCTTGTTTTCTTGACTGACTTGTTCAAGATACTGAGATCCAAAATTGGTCTCCAGTCCCCTGTTTTCTTTGGAACTAAAAAGAACCTGGAGTAGATTCCGGATCCTAGTTGGTCTGCTGGAACTGGTTGAATTGCTCTTTTTACAAGCAGCTTTGAAATTTCTAAAGCTGCAAGATCCCTTTGAGCGGGTGGAACATCTGGAAGGGATTTTTTTGATTGGCTTGGGATGCGAACGAAGAGAATGGAATAGCCTTCGGAAATGATGGACTGTACCCACTTGTCTTGAGTCAGGGATAGCCAGGCTTCTAGGCACAGTGACAATCTTCCCCCGACTGCCTCCGAAGGTGGGCAGTCGGGCAACACCTCAGGGATGCTGAAAAGGCTTATCAGAGAAGGTTTCTCGATTGCCCTGGTTCTGCGGACCCCCCCTGCCCCTAGGGCGACGTCTACCATTGTTGTTCCCCCCTCTGCCTCTGGCGGGGAACCGACTCCGTGCGTCAGGCGAAGTCCCTTGAGATTGTTTGCGGAACCACATTTTCCCACTTTTCTGGCCTTTGGGGTAAGGCCTAGAAGGAGTAGAAAAACGGACTCCGACGGCAGAAAGAGTCTTGCCATCCGTCTCGCACCTAGTCAAGGTTTCTTTCACTTGAGGACCAAAAAGAGATGATCCATCAAATGGGGAATTAGTGAATGACGTTTTAAAGGGGTCCGCAAAATTGCATAGCCGCATCCAGGCATGCATGCGTAAGGCCACACCTGTCCCTGCGGCCCTGCTCGCTCCATCAACCGCATAAGAAAGGAGGCGCATGGAGGAGTTAGCTATGGAGTTCAGGGTAGCCAGCTGAGTGTTCATCTTGTCTTGAAAACCCACAGCTGTAGGATCCTTCAACATATCACTCGCTTCTTTGATCAAGTCTCTTTGAAGACGAGTAAAATGGCATAGGTAGTTCAGCAAACGCATGGCAAAGGTCGCTGACGAGAACATCCGCTTCCCGTACCTGTTCATAGACCTAGATTCTTTGTTAGGGGAATGAACAGGCACTGAAGGATCAGCTAGTTCCTTCTTGGTGGCAGCAGCTACCACCATAGCATCCACAGAAACACCTTTTGTGAGAAATTGTTTGTCAGTTGGTGCTGTTATAAATTTGGAAGGTCTCCTGGGGGTAGGGTCCACTGAATCAGGAGCTGTCCAGGCCTTCTTTGCAACCACCTGCATGAGGGGATCAAAGGGGGGGGGGCACCCAGGAGGTGGAAGGGCGAGAGCCAAACGCCTCAAGATACACAGATTCATCCTCCGAAGGGTTAAGGGCTGGCCAATTTCCCCTCTGTTTCAGGATCTCTAGAATGTCTGCGAAAGAGACATCTTCAGACGGGGAACGTGGGGAACCCTCGGAATCCTCTAAATCTGTGTCAGAGGTGACAGACTCAGGTGAGTCTATGTGCTTCCTCTTACACTTTCTCTTCCTAGGGGGCTCCCCTGCCAATTCAGGGGAGGCCTCGGAAGAGGATGAGATCCCCACAGGGGATTCTTGAGGAGCTGGCTCTCTGCGGTCTGGGATGAGGGAGTGAGTCGACATAACCAAAGGCACCGAAGAGGGAGGGGCGGTCGGAGCCGACTGTTGAGTCGAACAAGGTTCCAACACACTCCGCATGACCTTGAACGCACCCCTGTCTGGCAGAGCCAGAGGTCCCTGCTCCGAGAAGCTGAGAACCTCCCTCGGCACCGACAGAGATGGCTCCGAGGCCGATGTCGGAGCAGAGCTCACCAGCGCCGAAGCACCGAGAGGGAGAGGGGGGTCGGACAAGGGTCCGATGCCACTCACCCCCTCGGAGCAGACGAGGGAAGCCTGGCGCCGAGATTCTTCAAAAGAAGAAATCGGAGCCGACGACAATTGTATCGGCTCCGACGCTACCACAGTCTCGGTCCCGAGATGCCCCGGCTCCGAGCTCAAAGGAGTCGGAGGAGGAATATTTATAGGAACAAGTTGAGGCATCGACTGATGAGTCGGACTCTGGAGCATTTGGGCCAGTGCTTCGGACTTTAAAAGTCGACTCGCTACCCTCTGGAGGTCGTGATCTGAGAGCCTCGATGACCTGGAGGAGTGAGATCTGTGGCTCCGTTCAGACAGCAGGGGAGACGCTGGAGCCGAATGAACGGAGCCAAGGGACGGTGACCTCGATCTCTTTCTAGATGTCGGCTCCGATGGTCTGATCGGAGCCGACCCAGGAATCTCTAATGCCTCAGCTCCGGCCGGAGCCGAGGGAACCACAGATACTGCAGTCAAAGACTCATCGGCTCCAGCCGAGCCGATGAAGCAGTAGGCTGAGCCTTAGGCCTCGACTCTGAAGCTGGAGCCGAGGTCTTGGAAGCCTTAGAAGGTTTCCCCGATGTCACAGAAAGGGAACCTTCAGGCTTAATCAAACCCCTTAAAATGAGTTTGTTTTTTCTCTCCTGCAGGACTCTAGGGCTGAAGCCATGGCATACAGCACAAGAGTCCTGCAGGTGTAAAGGTCCCAGGCAATACACACAAGAAGTGTGACCGTCTGTCAGAGACATTTTCTGACAGCACGAGTCACACTTCTTGAAGCCCGAGACCTTTGTATCCTTGGACACACTCAAGGAACCAAAGAGTAATCACACACAGAAAACACACACACACAGATTACACTGATAGGGGTCTAAAAGGAATTATTTAACTAAAGGGTAAGTTAAGTTAAAATTCCTAAGTTCTAATCAAACACATACACACCCTAAGGAAAGGAAGGAAGGGCCCGAAGGCCTAGGGAAAGAACTTATAAGTTCTTTAGAAAAAAAGGGGCTGGATAAAAAGTAGAAGGGATAAATATCCACTACACTAAGGGGAAAAAGAAATACACTAAGCTAGCTTAAGTCTAAAGAATTTAAACTAGTCTAACTTTCACTAACCTGGAGGCGGTAGAAAACACACCTCGATCGCTGTAGCGGCAAACGAGATCTGAGGTAACTCACGCCTAGCATTGTGGGATATAAGGGGAGCCTCGAGCCGGTGGAACCAACTCTCGAGCTTTTAGAGTGGCCGAGTCGGAGCCGAGGTCGGCTCCGAACCCATCCAGCAAGAATGAAGGCGAGATAGACAACTTAACATCAAAGTTTAAGTCCCAAGGCATAACAGGTTCCGATACCGGAGGACGAAGTAACAACGTGCCCTTCAGGAAAGCCTTACAGAGTCTATGTGCCATCAGGCTAGGCTCGTCTGCGACATGAAAGGTAGAAATCGCTGCCAACTGGACATTAATGGTTGCAGCCGCTAAACCCTGGTTAAAGAGCATAGACAAGAACTCCAAAACAGACAAAATTGGAGCTGTGTAAGGGGCAATCTTTTTGGCATGTGCCCAGATTGAAAACCTCTTCCATTTGCTGTAATAAATCTTCCTGGTCGAGGGCTTATGAGAGGAAGATAAAATATGAACCACCTCTGGCGAAAAATGATGAAGCCTAACTAATGACGGAAGTGGAGTAGCCAGGCTGTCAACCGGAGGGTCCGAAGAGAGGGATGGAGCTGCCCTGACATGTGTGTCAGTAAGTCTGGTTGTGGGTCCAGAATCCAAGGAGCGTCCATAAGGTAGGGATGGAGAAAGGGGAACCAGATTTGACGAGGCCAGTGTGGGGCAATCAGAATCATTCTGCTTCCCAAGGATTGCGCTTTCTGAATAACCTTTGACAGCAAGGGGACCGGAGGGATGGCATATAGTAGACCGGAGGGCCAATCATGGACTAGAGCGTACCTGGGTGACTCCCCCTGAGAGGGCATCAATGTGAAGTAGCTGCTGCATTTGGCATTGAGGGGGCTGGCAAAAAGGTTGCAGCAAGGCTGAACCCACCTGTGGAAGATCTGTTCCGCAACATGACTGTTCAGGGACCACTAGTAAGGCATCAGAATAGCTCTGCTTAGCCTGTCTGCAATCACATTGGACTTCCCCGGAATTTGCGTTGCCACCAGAAAACGTTGGGAAGACACTGCCCACTGCCACACTTGCATGGCCTCTCTGCAAAGGGGATGAGACCTGGTTCCTCCCTGCTTGTTCAGATACCACACCACTAACATATTGTCTGAGTGGATTGCAATAGTCCCGAGAGGAAGAAAACTCTGGAGTGCTTGCAGCGCTAATAGCACAGCTCTCATCTCCAGGACACTGATATGCAGATGCATCTCGTGCTCTTGCCACATGCCTTGGACTGTCCTGCCTAGATAATGCCCCCCCACCCCCATCTGGGAGGCATCTGTGGTCACTGTGGCAACCCGGGGCGCAGGAACAAAGGGCTTTCCCGCATTCAGGTTGCCGGTGCAAAGCCACCAACTGAGATCCAGTTTGCACCTGTCTGTGAGAAGAATAGGGTGAGAAAGTGGGAGATGTTGAAGAGACCACTGGGCAAAGAGTAGCCACTGAATGAGTCTCATATGTAACCTTGCCAGAGGGACTAACATAATCGCAGGGGCCATTGTCCCCATCAGTTGGAGGACCCATCTTGCCTTCGCTCTTCTCAGAGTGAGCAAGGTGTGAACTTGTTGTTGTAGGACTCTGATTCTTTCCTGTGGTAGAAATGCCCATGAGGACGGTGTCTAGTTCGGCACCTATAAAAGTGACACGCTGTGAGGGCAACAAGGCAGATTTTTCCCAGGTCAATGTGATGCCCAACTGTTGACATAGGTTGATAGTAGCATCCCTGGTCTGAAGTAGTAGATGCCCGGTGGTGGCAGTAAGGAGCCAGTCATCCAGATATGGAAACACTTGGAATTCCTGACGTCTCAAGTGAGCAGTCACCACTGCCATGCATTTGGTAAACACCCTGGGGGCTGTGGTGAGATCAAAGGGCAGACTCGAAACTGAAAATGACTGGCTCCCAGCCGGAAGCGCAGGTGACTTCTGGATGCCCTGTCCATCTTTATGTCATAGTAAGCATCCTTGAGGCTGATGGAGCACATCCACAATTCTTTGCCCAACAATGGGAGAACAGACTGCAATGTGACCATTCGGAACTTGACTTTTGCACATGGGTGTTCAATTGACCGAGATCCAAAATGTGTCTCGGTCCCCTGTCCTTTTCGGCACCAAAAACTCTGGAGTAAGTCCCTAAACCGATCTGAGGGGACATGTTGGATGGCTCCTTTTTCTAGAAGCTTTGAAACTTCTGAAGCTGCGTAATCCCTTTGACTGGGTGGAACATCCGGGATTTTCTTGGTTGGAGGGGGATTTGAGGAGAAGGGAATTACATATCCTCCGGAAATTATCCGTAGAACCCATTGGTCCTGGGTGAAGTCTTGCCAAGCCTCTGGGTATAATGATATTTGACCCCCGACTGGCTCCGGAAACGCACAGTCGGGCCTCCCATCAGGAGCGGTGGTAGGGAGAACCACGAAAGGAATCGCGGTCTGCCGAGTTGTGGGGGACTCCTCTGCCCCTAGGGCAGCGTCTCCCTGAATAACCACCCCCTCCCCTGCCTCTTCAGGGGGGCTCACCTTGTGCACCGGGAAAAAACCTCTGATTTCTTGAACCACATTTTGCCACCCCTCTGGGCCTTGGGATAAGGCCTAGAGGGAAGGGGAAAATGGACTCCTACGGCAGACTGAGTTTTTCCCTCCTGATCGCACCTGGTAAGAGTGTCTTTCACCTTGGTTCCGAACAAAGAGGAACCATCAAAAGGGGCGTCAGTGAATGAAGACTTGAAGGCCTCCGCGAAATGACAAAGGCGCATCCAGGCCTGCCTCCTAAGAGCAACTGCTGAACTTGCTGCCCTACTCGCTCATTCGGCTGCATGGGAGATTAGCCTCATGGAGGAGTTTGCAATGGAACTGAGGGTAGACAACCAAGCGTTGACCGTCTGAGCCACCGCCTCAGAAACATTACCCGTGAGATTATCTCCAAGCTCCTTGAGGAGATCTCTCTGGAGCCGTGTAAAGTGTGATAGATAATTCAGTGACCACAAGGTAAGGGTCGCTGAAGAAAAAGTACGCTTCCCGTACCGGTCCATGGTCCTAGACTCCTTGTTACGGGGATGGACGGTGGAAGAAGTCTCGGCTAATTACTTCTGAGTGGCAGCTGCCACCACCATGGCATCCACAGGGACTCCCTTGGACAGAAATTCCTTATCAAGAGGAGCAGACAAAAAATTATTGGGTCTCCTGGGGACTGGTTCCACAGAGTCAGGGGTTTCCCACACCCTTTGACAAACCAAATCCAGAATCTCATTGAAGGGTGGAGATACCCAGGAGGCGGAGGGCTGAGCACCAAAGGCCTTCAGGAAGACCAACTCCTCCTCGAAGGGGGCTTTGGATGGCCAGTCACCTCTTTGCTTCAAAATCTCTAAGATGTCAGAGAACAAAACATCCTCAGAGGATGACTTGGGGGACCCCTCCGATTCCTCGAGGTTGGTGTCTGATGCGAGAGACTCATCCTGGGAATCTATGTGCTTCCTCTTGCATGTCTTCTTTCTGGGTGGCTCCTCAGGCAAAAACTGAGGGGCCCTCAGAAATGTGGGGACCACTCATGGGGGTAACCGGAGGCCTTGGGGCTCCGCTGTCTAGAGAAAGAAGGTGATCAGAGACCTGCACCGGTGTAGTAGGGGACAGAATGACCTACCCGCATGATGCCGCTGACGACCTGGCCAGCGCGCTCCGCATGGCTTCGAAGGCTGGTCCCCCTGAGTCCAAAGAATGACCAGCCTTCGAAGCCATGACAGGAGTCAAACTTCCCCGTGCCGAAGCACCGAGAAGGAGACTAGGAGCCGAGAGGTGTCCCGAAGCCTCTCCCTCGGGTCCGACCGAAGAATCCTGAGTCCTGAACCCCGTGGTCGGTGCCGACGGGGTCGGAGCTGACATCGGCACCGATAAGCCAGGAGGGGCTGTCGGAACAGACCTAGGCACATCACATGGAGCCGAGCACTCTGGCTTCAAAAGCTGAGGTGTGCTCGGAGAAGTATCGAAGCAGGTTGAGGGACCGGCTCCGGAGCCGACTGGGTCGGAGCACAGAACAATTTTGCAAGAACTGGTGACTGAAGGAGTCTCTGCACCACTCTATCAACGTCCACATCTGATAAGGTCCTGGAGGATTTAGAGGATAGGGAAGGAGATAGAGATCGCCTCTCCGAAGGGGATCTGCGAGGAGAGGATAATGGCCTAACACTAGAAGATCGGCTCTGAACAGGTTCAAAGAAAATTGGAGCCGAAGCAGGTTCCATGACAACTGACACTTCCTGCAGCCCCGAAGACAATGGAGCCGAGGATGTCGAAGCAGACTTTGCTATTTTCTCTGGTGGCTCCGAGGAGACTGATGGAGCCGGCGATCTCTTTTTTAATTTGGAAGATTTAGCCTTAGAGCTGGAAGCACTCTCTAGACCCTCCTCGAAAGAGAGTTTCAGAAGTCCCTTCAAAATCAATTTATTCTTCCTTTCCTGAAGAACTCTCGGACTAAAAGCATGACAGAAGCTGCATGACTCCTGGAGATGAATCGCTCCCAGACAATATACACAGACGGAGTTGTCCATCGGTAATGGACATTTTGTAACTGCACCTAGAGCACTTCTTGAAGCCCGAGGGCTTATGCTCCTTAGTATCTTTGGACATAGTTAACCAACAAAACTAAAGCACCAAGACAATCAAACACTGAATAAGCGACCAACGGTCAAACAGTCACAAGGCGGGAAAAAACTACAACACACAACAAAACCACAAGATCTCCAAGTTAAACAATCCTTGACAAAAACACTAGGGAAAAAGGACTAATACCTCTAATTTAAACAGTACTTAGTTCCGGATAAACTAAAAGACACAAGGAAGCAAGGGGGCAGACTAGGTCCTCTATCTGAAAACGGGCCTAACCCATTGGAAACAGCTAGTGGGATACCACAGAAAAATTATCCAAAACACAAAATTTTCACGAAACCAGACAAGAACACACAATAGCTATTAAAATAGCTTTTTGTTTGCAACAACTTTCTCTGATAAGGAAGAAAAAAGGTACTTAGCCACAGCTAAGAGCGAGACCACGTCCGAGCTACACGAGCGGCAAACAAGATCTGGGGATAGAGAGCAGTGCAGCATGGGATACCATCTTAGCCCAGCCAACAGAAAGACTTTGAGCTAGAAAAGTTTGGCCAAGTCGGAGCCAACATTCGGCTCCAAACCCACGGGTAAGAATGTAGGTGAGATTGGACTACATAACATCCTATAGCAACACAAATACAGACAGGACTGAAATCTATACTGCAACAAACAGGATGTACAGGTATGACCGATCTCACCAAAGAATTCCCCACCTGTGGAAAAAACTCCCTCTTTCATTAAAGCAAAAGATTTGCCTCACTACCTTATAATTTGACATATATGAATGGATAGGGATGGGAAAATTTTCTACATGCACAGCTCCCCTATCCTTTACAAACTGCTGTGTAATCAACAGGGTGTACCCGTAGGATTTCAGAGGCTAGTTGGAAAAAGGCTTGACTAGACTATCTTCTAGCAGCAACCTATGAATATTTCCCCCTGCCTGTGACAGCACAGTCAGATGAGTAGCTCCTAACACACCTAGGCATAGAGAAATGACGCATGTTTAACTGACTGTATTAAATTTTCCCTTTAACCCTTGCCCCCCACCCCCCTTGAAATATTAAAAAAAGGTAGGAGAGAATTACTTAAGGAGGTGCATTAAGGAGCTGCACTTTGACACACAATGGCAGAAACTGTAGCCTCAGCCACACATGTCACACAATCACAGATCCCACAGCTCCTGTCCTGGATGCTGAAGCCATAGCATTATAACTGTATTTCATGACGTGCTAGCCACCTGACTGCTGGTTTTGGGCAAGTCTCAATTTCAGATCCACAAACACCTCCCTAGTTTTCTCCTTCATCCAGTCAAGGACAGCAACTTTAAACTTGGTAATTTCAGTCCGATAGTCAATGGTTCCGAATGCCAGAATGGTAGCTACATAAATTTTCTTCCAAAACTGGTGCAACTTTCTGCTTTCCCTATCACTGGGAATAATAATGGAAGCAGGAACCAATTCTGACTTATTTTCTCAAAATGTAATTTCTTTTGTGGACATGAAGCACAGAGGGACATGGTGCCACAAGTGTTATACTCTAAGGAAAGGACATTTAAGAAATTGCCAATTCTTTACCCTCACTCTTCTCTGAAGAGTTATCCCTCTCTTTTCATTATTCCCTCTTTCTATAAGCACACGAAACCCCACTGAAGGCTGATCTGTGTTCAGCTGCAGGCTCTGTAAGATATGAAATAATCCTTGAAGCAATAAGATCCTTTCCATGGGAACAGCCTGGGAGGACTGACAGCTCGATAGTTACCTAAAGCCCTTGCAAAGGGAGCTGGATATCAATGCTGAAAAATTTAGCAAGAAAGACCGAAACAGTATAGGAGCACATCAGCTTACACAAGGGACATACTGATGTCCCTAAGGGGCAGTTATCTGCCTATCCCAGAGGTCGGAAGGCTTCTGAATTCTGGAAGCTGAGCCAGATATTAGGCATTCTATGGACAAAGTCCTTGCAGTAAGGATTACTAACGCACTGATTCATAAGAACATCATCTTAAGTTATTAACTTAATTTTATATTTTCTTCCGGGTACATCCCAATATGAATTTTGAAATGAAATGACTGAGGTAGTTATGTTTGAATCCAGAATGCCATTCTATATGGGAGTACAGAAATCAACTGATTTTAGTGAAGTTTGTGGGGGCTCTAGGACTGATAAGACTACTACAGTAGTGAGCTACGTATAAATTATACAAGATTATGGGGTTTGCAATGGTCTTAATGACAGCTTACAGAACTTTTCAATTTATTCAGGAAATTACAGATAAAGTTCAGAATTAAATAGACGACATGTATCTGATGCATGACATTTTTATGTACCCTATACGGATATCTGATCATGACGTACATACTAGGGTGCTGCTTGCATGCTACTACACTAGTCTGTATGGAGAGACTGCCATTTTTGGACTTATTCAAATCAGAGCAATTTTGAAAAAGAAGTGACTCGGCTCGTTACTAAAGAGAAATGCAGCATTTCAAGAAGGAAGTCAGACAATAAGTAAATCTACAGTGTAGGAATAAGGCAGAGTTAGACGAACTGGAAATCAGGTTTATGAAAGTAATACTGAAGTTTGTGAGGAGATGGAGCTTATTAGGTAAGAGATGAATTACTTAGCAGGAGATAAAATGTAATATTGATTCATGCAGAAAATTATCACTTAAGACATGGGTGCACATACATTAAAAGAAAAAAATTACATTTTTTTCATTTACATACTTAACATGTTTTCTTTCTTTTACAACCCATATCATTTAATACAACATTGCATAAATTGCTCAATTCCTGCCTTCCTTTAAACCTCACTCCTCCTGAACATTATTTTGCATACATTGTTCCCACAGATTCTGTTTATTTCTGTGTACTTTGCTCCTTCTCTAGTCTAAACATTCCATTTGCAGTTTTTTCCCTCTCTTTTACAATGTTCAATACTTCAAATACAGATGGTTTAGAATTTGATTTTAATTTTCTAGTAATTGCTTTTTTGTCAGACAACAGAATTAAACTTAATAGGTGTTATGTACCTGGAGCTTTTCTCCCCGGGCCTCCGCTGAAAATGGACATGTATCCAGTCAGACTCTCCCGGTTAACAAATGTAAAATAAAAAAAATAAATAATAGGGCCTTACTATGTCTAGACAATTCAGATCCCGTGTCTTTTACCTTTGTAACCAAAAGATGGCAGGAATTTGAGTGTCTATTGATGACCACAGCAAAAAAAAACTTATATTTATGAAATTAAAAACTATGATTGTGCCGTAAGTGCAAGATGTAACTGACATTAAAGAAGTGGTGAAGTGGTAAAGGGAGAAAGAATTGCAAAACAGTTTTCATGGGCTTAATACGTTTCTCGGTGTCTACTATGGCATGTGTATAAAGGTACATTATACATTTAAACAGCAGCAGTATTTTTTAAATAGAATATGAAAGGCTATCAGGTGGTCCACTACTATACCTGCAAATCTCTGCAAAGGGAGACAGATGTAAACTGCTTTCTTCAAGTACCACGACATACATCAGTTATTCAATCAGAGCAGGAGGGCCCCAAATTAACCTTACAAACATTTTAGAGCATGAAACATCTGCATCGACATCTGCTTTATGCAAAGTCTCCATTCTTGTGAGTAAGATCCAAGCCTCTGTACAAAGTGTTTGCAAAAATAACTTATCGCTCTGTGGAGATGTGAAAAGGTCCATTTCTAAAAGACCACAGGAGTAAATGGTTCTTTGGAAAACCATGCTGTCAATCATGGCTAGTTGAAAAAAGATTTGGTGAGTGTGTATTTACTACAGTGCAAGATCCACGATGTCTTCTTCCGCCCATCTCAAACTTTTGGTATTCAGATCATGACAGCAAGCAGAAATACTGGTGTCAGCTGCGCAGGCCATACCATCCACCACAATGGAAATGAGGCGCATGCAGATGTTGGATATTGACTTCACTGTGGATAGCTGAGTCTCCAATGCATTACAAGAGGTTGATGAAAGCTTAACAACCACCATACTAGAGGCTTCAGAATGCAACTCTTTTTGACGCCTCCTTAAGTGTGCCAAGCAATTCAGCACATGAAGAGCAAACATGGCTGGGTACATGTGTTTCCCAATCCTCTTGACTCCCTGTTTGGCGAATGGACCATGCTAAGTACTCAACTTTCACATGCAATGTCTTTTCTTTACGTAATATGATAGAAATGAAAGATCGTTTGAATAAAGAGTGAATATCCAGCTTGTACTGGGAAAGAAAGGTGCAAGGAGAATTACATGTGGCTGCTGCACAGATGTTATCCAAAGAACCACAACTAAAAAGATGGTAGAAGACAGTAGAAGTAGCTACTTGCTCTGAATGGCCCTTAGGTGTAAATGGTAAAGAGATACCTTGAGAGGTGTACACAGAAGATACAACTGGAATGCCATCTGGACAAGATGATTTTTGAATCTAGTTGCACAAGCTTTGCTTTAGAAAAAGATACGAAAATTTAATTGGATTTCCTGAACTACTTTGTTCTGTCCAAATAAAACCTTAATTGCAGAACTTGGAGGAAATGAAGTATATACTCTCCTTTGCTGCAAAAGCTGGGAAAGAAAACAGGCAACTCAATTGACTGGTTCAAGGAGGACTCAAAAGCTACTTTAGGGAGAAAAGAGGGAACAGTCCTCAATGAAACTCTGTCTTTATGGAAGATATGGTAAGGAGGGCAGCAGGATACAGCCTGTAGCTCAGAAATTCTTACGACTAAAGTAACTGCTATGAGAAAGAGTCCCTTCCAGGACAAAAATTTGAGCTCTATCATAGTTGCTGGTTCAAAAAGGAAGTTTTGTTAAAGACCGGAAAAGAAGATCCCAAGAAAGGGAAAGGTTCTAAAAGCCTTTGGCAATTTTAAAGAAATAATGGGAGTGTGACCATTACCCACATGAAAGTTAAAAGCAGTTGGCATTTGAATATTAGTAGTAGAGTAACTGACTCTGAATGAAAAATCCCAGCCAGGAAAAGTGACATTGGTATGGTGATAAAATGGCTCCAAGGCCTACACACTGAAAGAAAGGGAGAGAAAATGTCCAAAATTAGATGGAACATGACCAAAAAAGGGGCTAAATTTTCATCTCCTCATCTCTACAAATAGAAGAGATGGAACAAAAATTCCATGAAAAAATGTACTTTATTTGAAAATGCCCAATAAAGTCTTTGTATCCAAAATGTCTGAATGGAATTAAGAATTGGATGGAGACTGACATGATGAGATTGGGAAACGGAGACAACCGGCTGGAAAATGTTTGAGTGTCTCAGTGCTAAGAGGTCATAAAATGCCTGTGGTACATACTTCTATCGATTACTGAAGATGGACCACTTCTTACCAGATCAAACATCTCTTTAAAGATCTCATTATAAACTTCATTTTCTTAAAACAACGATACCTGCTGGTTGATCAAGCAAAAAGTATTGCATAAATGAAACATTAAATAATCTGGCTCTTACAGCCTTATTGTAAGATTCTGTTTTGAACCATGCTAATCTTCTCAACACTACCCCTGAATGCCCCAATGAAGTATCCACAGCATAATTTTCAATGTATGAGCCTTCAATTCTGACCACTGCAAAACTGTTTCTTTCTGTTTTTAACACTACTGCTAGGAACAGACCATACATTTATGGATCTAATACAAAACTTTTAATACAAAATTGCATGACTTCAACAACTGCTCTATCTATGACTTGCACATTTTAACCATATGTTTTATTAAAGTGCTCTAAGAGCTAAGGAATGCAATGCATCTAATTGTTTTACCACATTTTTCTAGTAACCTGGCATCTTTATTAAACAATGAATATGCAAGACAAACAGTTTTCCTACATTGGTAAGACCGTAATAAGTATTACTGTCCTGGTTATACCTCTCCAAACCAGTAAGTGGAAAAGTCTTCTCAAAGCTTACACTGGCAGCTTCAAAGTCATTACCTCAAAACAATAGAGAAGTCCATATTAGAACAGCCCAGAAATGAATCACATTTAAGGAGTAGCTAACTAAACTTCCCAGCAATTAATTTAAGTGCTGTTATTTTTGACGCTGGCTAAAAACAGACATCAAGTGGCATTAAGCAGCAACTGGTTACCATAAACTAAGATTTAGACACATGACACCTCAAATACTTCTAAACCGCACAAATTTCATTACCATTGCTAATCTGTGAAAATTGTTGTTCTGACATTTACTCCTGCATCCACTGACAGCAATTGTGTTTCTTTTGTACGTTTCTATTAGCATGCTCTGTCATTATGTTATCTCGAATAAAAGGAAGTTTTCTACAATAAAATTTTAACTACCACAGTGGTGGCTGAAAATGGTCTATAAACCAGCCACATACCCGTTTAATAAAGTAAAGAAAGAAAGATATGGCACCACAATCTAACATACACAAACTGAATAAACCTTGCCTGTCCAACAGAGATTTATACATCTTATTAGCTTTTTGGGGGGTTGGAGCCTGTGAATTTTGGACAACAACTATAATAAAGCTGATGATGATGTACCCTGACTGTCAACCTTGTTGCTACTCTATATCTTTTATTAACGGAAGGATTTTCACAAAAGCCAAATGAAAATCCACTCTTAAAAATTTAAGGTACATACAAAAGAATAATTTTCAAGTGGAAAACTTGAAGACTAAGAAGACCCTTCTTTATTTTTAAAATCATACAGAATTTTTTCTTCATTAAATTCAGGAATTTAATTGAACTTGCAGAGGCACATGTGAAAGCTTGAACCTCTGTTCTGATAATAATCTCAAGTCACAGGTGCCTGATGTTCCTCTGAGGTTTTATGAATTGCATAAAAATACTTTTTTAAATGTATTTATTTTATTTGACATTTGTTTACTGTGAATGTCTGACTGGGCATGTGCTCATTTTCGGCGAAGGCACAGGGAGAAAAAGCTCTAAAAGCACTTCAGCAGGGTTACAATTTTACATAGAAAATTCAGATGTTATCATCTCAGCATACACTTTTACTTTGAATACAGATGCTATCATAGCAATTAAGTAAAGAAATTTGCATAAATGAAAATTAGACAAGAATGATAAAATAAAACTACAGAAAATCTAGCACAAACTATTTCAATAGAAATTAGACGAGAATGATATAACAACTATATAGACTTTCTTTCAATAGAAGACAGTTATGGTTACATGAAAGGGTAGAGTAAGAATGGAAATTAAGGTAGCTATTAGTAGATAGGGTTAACAGATGGAAGGCTAGAAAAAGAGTAAGGTATAACAGCTGGTAGGATGGCACACGAGAAATTACTATTACATATCAGCTATGAGAGTTGAAAAGAGGGCTAAGTTGGCATAGGGCAGTGATAGATCCAGTTGCTGGATAAATGTTCTTTCAGTTGAGATTTGAAGGAAGTGTAATGGGGTACAAGTCTGATAGATTCAAGAATAGTATTCTAGGTTTTTGAAACACAGTGTGAATACAGACTAACTCCATGTGATCTGTGAGGTTTATAGATAGCAGACACATACGAGAGGAACATAAATCACAGGATGGAGTACAACACTGAAGTAAAGAAGAGATTGTGAAAAAGAGGCGTTATACAATATTTTGTGTGTTAACACAAGTTGATGAAAAGTCAGCGGGTGGGGGAGTTCAACCCAAAAGGCTTTCAGTATAGAGCAGTGATGAGTACTGGGGGGCTGACCATTGGGAAACTTAGCTATTTTATTGTAGCATTGACTGAGTTTTGCTTTTATGGAAGAGTGAAGATTAGTTAGGGCAAGTGTGGCATACAGAAAAGGTAGCAAGATTTGCTTTAGTAGAATGTTCGAGGAGTCTTTTATACCTATACAACATATCCAGTTTTGATCGGTCGTTTTTATGCTGTTACTGATATGCAAATCAAATTTGAGGCTGTTGTCAATTAGCTTAGTGCGAGAGACAATAGCAACTGCACTATTGTTCAGAGACGTAATAGTAAAGGTAGTATTATTAAGGGGGATTGCTTAGGTAAGAATTACAGGGCTTTTTTTGGGGGGGGGGGGTTGAGTAGCAGATGGTTGTTGGCAAGCCATGTCTCAATGGAGTTCAAAGCTTCTTGAGATATACTTTGAAGATTGGTAAGATTGTTTGAAGAGCAGATTAAAGTAGATTCATCACCATATTGACTATGGGTAGCTAGTTTTGAAGATATATGAAGGTGATTGATAAAGATGTTGAATAGGAGTGGACCAAGAATGGCACCTTGAGGTACCCCAGTGAATACCAGAAGAAAAGGAGAGAAACTAGAGTTCCATTTCAATGAATGATATCTGTTTGAGAGGTATCTGGTTAAGCACTGTAGGGTAATTTTAGTTAATACAAGTAGGGAAAGTTGGGACAAGAGTTTTGGGTGGGAGACGGTATCAAAAGCTTTAGATAGATCTAAGAATAGAGATGAGACGAAGTTACCTGTATCACATGCTTTATTTACTGTATTTGTGAAAAGAAGAGCAGTGGTAGTACTGTGTATGCAGGTCTAAATCAGCGTTGCGTGGGAGAAAAAAAGATTGTTATCAAGTAGGTATTGAAACAACCGTTTATGCATGCATATCTCTAGAATTTTGGATACAACAGAAAGAATAGCAATAGGCCTGTAGTTAGATATTTCAGTAGAGGTACCACCTTTATGAAGAGGAAGGACAAATAACGTTTTCCAAAGGGTGGTGACACATGCTTCTTTGATAGGTCTATTTATAAGAATGGAGACTGGATAGGCTAGAGTCAGCTGCCAATTTTAAATACTCACTGGGGAGATTATCGGCAGAGGAGGAACATGGTTTGAGTTTGCTTAGCACAGACTTAATAAAGGAAGTGGGTACTGGTTACAGTGAGAAAGAAGTGAGGCATTAGTATGAGATTTCAAGAAAAAGGTGATGCTTGGAAATTGTTAGTAACAGAAGCTGTGCTGACATGCTATGTGAGAAAAATTACTTTCAGTTGAAGGTTGAGGGGAAGATTGATTTCCATGGTCTATAATTGTTTTGAATGCATGCCAAAATGTTTTTGGATAGTTTTAAGCTGGTCTTGTGGCTTTGAGTAATTTTTTTTCATCTACGTTCACTTGTTTCTTGACTAGTTTACATAGTGCTCTAAAGTGCTGTAGATTTGTATGACTTCTTTGTTTTGAATAGCATAACCAGGCGTTCTCTCTTTTTACATAACAGATTTAGTATGGTCAGAAAGTCAGGGAGAATAATTAGTTTTTACTCTTTTCTTTCTGGCAGGAGCTAATCTGTTAAACGTGTTTAGGAACGTAGAGATGTTTTTTTCGATTGCCTCTTAAAGAGGTAGGAATTTAAGGAGAGACCAATTAATATTATTTAGAATATTTGTAAAGGTTTCTATGCTGGTAAAATAAAAGGCCTTATGAGTGGAAGGCTGCACTAATGTAGGAGATGAGCCACAAGTAATAATGATAAGCTCAGTCTGGTTAAAAAGTGATGACATGTTAGGTGCATCCACCCCTGTGATCGCAAAATGACCCATATCTGATATGCTTATACTGGATACAGCACAGGTACCACCAAAACTGCTAACACAGTCACCTTTAAGTGCAGGAAGATTTGTGGGGAGAATACTGGTACTGTTGTTAGAGAAGTGGAGCCAAAGTCCATCCAAGCACTTAATGGTCACGACTGTCAGTAAAGTCTATGGTTCCTCTATAACCCCAAAATAAAGTAGGCAACTGGACAATGAATTTATGTTAAATTCAAATTTTGCTTTTGGGGAATCATCTGAACATTGTGAACCTTCTTTATGGATACTTATGGAATACTGAGTAATTTTTTTTTTTTTTTTCATTTTCTGTCTCCTTTAATGACCCATATATACTGACTATAACCACCTCACTCTCTCTCTCTCTGGTTTCTTAAAATTCCCCATATCAATTTCATTTTTTTAAGGAGTTGAAAGAATATTTTAAAAAGTTACTTGTGGTATTCAAAAGCAAACATGTACCACTATCATAAAGAAACCATTTAAATTTTTACTGAAGATCTTACGATTAAAAGGAATAACAGTTAATGTGTTCAAGCCACTACGCTGATAAATTGCAGCACTGATGGCAGGAACTGATTCAATGGAACAAAGCAGATGAGCACAGGAACTAAAGAATGCTGGCTATATAAAAGTGCCTTCCTCAGCAATCAAGGGTCTATGCAATGCTACAGCAATTTTATCATAATCCTTCCAATGAATAAGATGACAGCTGCTGAAAACTTTGGTTAGGAAAAACAAGTAAGCTGAGTAAAACTAAAATGTTATGGTTTACTATTACAGCGACCCCCACTCAAGAAAATACTGTGTTGCACGCTTTAAAATACTGTAACCAAAGTCTGCTTTGAACCATCTCACATTCACTTTGTGGGATATAATTAGAACCATGACTGTGTGCTGCAAAATGCAGTTCACAAACTTCACTTGTCATTATAAGGAAATACAAACACGATTACACTTTACTCAATCTGCTGTGTTTCGTTAATGTTATAAAGAGTCAAACTTTGGTTTATAAAAAAGAAGTTATGTCTTACCATAAAGTTCCATCTGTATTGTTGATCCTCGTTCAGTCATTACGCATGGGTATCGGTTATGAGCTCGGAACCGAGCCGGCCATTTTCCAAGCTTGCATCAGCTTCAAACTCTCGAGCTAAACTCTTACCCACAATCCCCCTCTCCCTGTTACCTCGGATTGAGTTTGCAAATTAAAGAAGGTAGAGGCTACCTCTGGTCAAATAACCTAAGAGAACTGGATGGTGAGATCCATTAGAAACCACAGGAGGGGGAAGGAGGGAGGGTCGTAATGACTGAACGAGGATCAACAATACAGATGGAATGTTATGGTAAGACATAACTTTTTTATCTGATATTGTTAATCCTCTTTCATTCCTTACGCATGGGACAGAGTCCCCAGCTACCTTTTTCCTGGGAGGCTCTCATGGAAGGACATTCCTGAGTACCATAGAACCGAAAGATGCTCTTCCCCTGGAGGCCAAATCCAATTTGTAATAATTGATGAAGGTATGAGGCGTAGCCCAAGTTGCAGCTGCACAGATGTCATGTAAAGTAGCTCTGGCATGGAAGGCAGCAGCAGTTGCCACTGACCTTGTTCAATGAGCTTTCATGGTAGCAGGAAACGAGATATTACTTTGTGTAAATAAAGGTCACACAGTCCTTCAACCATCTAGCTAATGTGACCTTAGCAGCAGCAGATCCTAATCTAGGTCCAGAAAAGGCCAAGAATAACTGGTCAGATTTACAAAAGGGTTTAGTCCTGTTCAAGTAAAAACAGATTTACCTGTGTATATCTAGGGTAGGCAATACCCTCCTCTGTTTGAATGATTGGGAAAGAAAATTGACAATTCAATGGCTTGATTAATGGACATTTCAGAGATCACTTTAGGCAGAAATGACGGATTAGTTCTTAGTGACACTATCTCTATGAAAAATCAAGTATGGACTCTTGATACATAAAGCTTGAAGTTCAGAAATACGTCTGGCAGAAGTAATAGCAACCAAAAACAAGGTTTTCCATGACAAATACTTGAGGTCACAAGAAGAGGCTGGTTCGAAAGGTGCCATTGTCAGAGCTTGTTGAACTAATGATAAATCCCGTGGTTGAACAGGTTCTCTAAAAGGTGACCAGATGATTCACACCTTTTATGAAGGTCTTGCACAATTTATGGGACATAAGAGAGGAATCTTGGACACCCTCATGAAAATTAGAAATTGCAGCCAAATTAACTCTAATGGTAGAGGCCGATAGACCCAAATGAAACAGATCAGCCAGATAGTCTAGTATTATCGATACTGGTGCTGAAACGGGGTCTAACTTGTTTATCTTTCAGACAACAGGTAAATCATTTCCACTTGCTCAGATAAGTAATTCTAGTCGAAGACTTATGAGAATCAATGAGAATATCACGTACTGGTAAAGAAAGGTCATTCTGCCTGGCAATCAAGGGAATTGGAGTAGCCAAGCCGTTAGCTTCAGGCTGTTCAGGTTGGGATGAATCAGGTTCTGTGGGTGTGAGATCAACTCCAGGGTTGGATGGAGAATCCATGGTCGATTTAATAGGTGAGGCCAAAGGAAGGGGAACCAAATCTGTCAATGCCAATATGGTGCTATGAGGATCGCCGGGCTTTCTTCAGAAACTGGGGAAAGGGTGGAAATGCGTAAAGAAGACCTGAAGACCAATCGTGGACTAGAGCATCCCCGAGTGATTGTCCCAGAGGGGGAAATCAGGGTGAAGTAGTTGCTGCATTTGTAGTTGGTCGGGGATGCAAAGAGGTCGCAGCAAGGACGGCCCCAGCGGTGGAAGACCTCCGCCGCTATCAAGGAATTCAGGGACCACTCATGAGGTTGAAGAATGCACCTGCTGAGTCTGTCTGCTATCACGTTGGAACTCCCAGGAATGTGCTTTGCTAGAAGAAAATGGTTGGTAGCCATCACCCATTGCCATATCCTCATGGCCTCTCGACAAAGGGGGTAAGATTTGGTTCCACCTTGTTTGTTGATGTACCAGACCACCGCCATGTTGTCTGATTGAATCGCAATTGTCCCAGACGGCAGCAGGGGATGGAATGCTTGCAACGCCAAAAGCACTGCCCTCAGCTCTAGAACATTTATATGCAGATGGGCCTCCAGTTGGGAAAAACTGCCTTGGACGGTCTGTCCCTGACATAGCCCCCCCCCACCCCATCAGGGAGGCGTCCGTGGTCACTGTGGCCTTGGGTTGCTGGGGGAAGATGGGGCAAGACCATTGTGACAGATTGTGTGTCATCCACCAATTTAAATCCTGTTTGCACCTGTGGGTTACTCGAATCGTTGCTGAAAAGGATACCACTGGTTGAGCAGTAGCCATTGTAGAAGCCTCATGTGAAACTTGGCCAGGGGAACAATGGTGATGGAGGCTGCCATGGAACCCAACAGCTGTAGAACCGAGTGAGCCGTGGATTTTTCCTTTGAAAGGATTGGAATTAGTTGTTGCATTATCCTTAGAATTATGTGCTCTGGAATAGCAGCTCTGCAGTTTTTTGTGTCCAAGATAACCCCTGTGAATTCTGTCGACTGAGATGGAGTGAGATTGGATTTCTGCCAGTTTATGGTTATGCCTAGCCTTTGAGCAGCGAGGAGGGAGTATGACAGGGCTTTTTCCAGTAAATGTCTGCTGGGGGTGGAAATGAGCCATTCGTCTAGGTATGGAAACACCTGGAATCCTTGAAGTTGCAAGTGAGCTGTGACAACTGCCATGCACTCTGTTAACAGTCTGAGAGCTGTAGAGAGTCCGAAGGGCAGTACTCTGAACTGGTAGTGACTGGCTCCCACACGGAAGCGCAGAAATGTTATTGATGGCCTGTCCACCTTTATGTGGTAGTACGCATCTTGAAGATCTATAGGGCACATCCAATCGTCTTTTTCCAAAAGTGGGAGGATAGACTGCATTGTGACCATCCAGAATTTTTGTACTCTCTCAAACTTGTTCAATACACTGAGATCCAAAATTGGTCTCCAGTCCCTGGTTTTCTTTGGCACCAAAAATAGTCTTGAGTAGAATTCAGATCCTATCTGGTCTGGAAGGACTATTTGGATGACTCTCTTTCTTAGCAGCTTTTCTATCTCTAGTGCTGCTTCTTCCCTTTGACTGGGTGGAACGTCGGGAAGATTTTTTGAAGGGATGGGACAAAGATCGAAGGAGATATGATAACCTCTAGTTATGATCCTTTGTACCCAAGAATCGGTGGTGATGGTTAGCCAAGCAGAAGTCATCTGCAACCCCCAACCACCTCCAGAGGAAAGGAGTTGGGCCGCTCTTCAGAAACGCTGGTAGGATTGACCAGGGAAAGAATCCCTGGAACCCTGGTTACGCGGTCCCCCTCTGCCCCGAAAGGAGCATCTTCCCTGTGAGTTTCCCCCTCTGCTTTTGGGGGAGAACTCAGCCTGTGTGTCACGGAAAGGACCCCAAGATTTCCTGAACCATATCTTCCCACTCTTTTGGTTTCAGGAGAAAGCCCGTTGAGGGAAAGAATAACAGACACCTACGGCAGAAAGGGTCTTGCCGTCCTGTTCACATCTGGCCAGTGTGCTTTTAACTTTGGGCCCAAACAACGAGGAGGGCTCAATGGGGGAATTAAGAAAAGACTTAAAGGGTTCCACAAAGTTGCACAAGTGCATCCAGGCGTGTCGTCTCAAGACTGCAGCAGAACCCGCTGCTCTAGCTGCTCCTTCTGATGCATGAGATCAGTCGCATAGAGGAGTTAGATATAGATTCAATGGTGGCCAGCTAAGAGGCAACCTTGTCACGGACCTCATCAGACATGGCACTAGCTGAGGTTTCAGAGAGCTCAGAAACCAGATCCCTTTGAAGCCTGGTGAAATGTGCCATATAATTCGGGGACCGGATAGTAAAGGTCACTGAAGCAAAGGTGCGCTTCCCTATCCTGTCCAGGACCTGGGACGCTCTGTTAGGCGGATGGACAGTCTGGCTTTCTTCTTCTGCCAGATCCTTTTTTGTTGTGGCCGCCACCACCAAAGCATCCACAGGAAGGCCTTTGGACCAATGGGGATCCGAAGCAGGAGGGGTCAAGACCTTATCTGACCTCCGGGGAATAACTTCGACAGTATCAGGAGCCTTCCAAGCACGCTGCACGATGAGCCTGACAAGTTAATCGGCAGGTGGAGTAACCCAGGAGGTAGGGGGCCGGGCACGAAAGGCCTCCAGGAACACAGATTCCTCAGTGGTTGGATTAGAGGACTGCCAGTCACCTCTCTGTTTCAGGATTTTGAGGCTATCGCCAAAGGATACCTCAGAGGGTGACCGAGGGGATCCTTCCCCCTCATCGAAATCTGTGTCTTCGGTGAGGGACTCATCTGTGGAGTCCATGTGCTTCCTCTTACACAAACTTTTCCGGTGGACCTCCTCAGCGGGAGAAGCTGGGGAAGACAACAGAAAGGGGGATTCCTGAGGGACTATATCCTGTGACCCTTCCACCCGGTGTCCGCTAGATGCTACTTGTGAAACCAGTGTACCAGAGGAGGGTGGAGGTAGACAGTCCGGTATTGCCAGCAGCAGCGAAAGCCTTCTCCATCAGTTGGAAGGCTGGTCCACCCGAAAGAGTGTATGTCTAGTGGCTCAGCCTGCCGACCCAGAGTCCCTGGATGACTGTGGAGCAGCAAGCTATGTGTGTCACAGCTGACATACTGGGTCATAGCCAATCTTTCCTGCCACGAAGGCAACTGCGGTTCCTTAGCGAGATCCATAAAGGGAACCGCAGAAGGGGAAGACTGTGCTATATCCATGGACTTCAAAGACAATGAAGGAGGAGAATAAGACGGGGTCTTTGGAGATGGGTGATCACCTCCCAAGGAAGGATAGTTCCTGAGAGGTGGGATACCTCTGACCAAGAATGCCTGGTCCACAAGATGCAACACATCATGTTCGGAAAGGCTTCTAGTGGACCTCATGGAGACTGAGGGAGAAACAGGCCTGTCCACAAAGAGGCAGACTCTGTGCCCATCCTCATCAGACCGCACAGAGGACTATGCTGCCGAGAAAGACTGGACTACTGTTGTCTGCACCGAAAAAGTCATCGGTGCCGAGGTCATTGTCTGCACCAACACGGGGATCGGTGCCGAAGTGGTTGTTGGTGCCAAAGTGGTTATCGGTGCCGAAGCTGAAACTGACAAAACTGGAGTCAACAATAAAGGCCTCGGTTCCGAGGAAGATCTCGTAACAGACACGGGCAAGGTCTGTGCCGATACAGTGGTAATGGTCTGAACTGAGAAGCCCCTCGGTGCCGATATATAAAAGGCTGCTGAGAGGACTGAGCCAAAATCACGAATGGAGCTGAAGGCCTCGGTGCCGAAGGTCTAGGCACCAAAAGCACTGGGGCTGACAGAGAGCTCCACAGCCGAAATGTTAGCCTTTTTAGGTTTTGGTTGGTGAGAGTCCCAAGCTGGGGACGAAGGCAAGGATTTAGCCTTAGTAGAAACATCAATTTTCTTATGGGCTTTAGGAGGGGTTGAGACCTCTGACCCAGAAATAGCCTCTGAAAAGGGAGATTTTAGAAGTCCCTTCAGTATCAGCTTGTTTTTCCTTTCTAACAAAGTTCTATTTGAAAAGTTCTCACAAATTGTACAGGGTGGTTCAACAGATAAATGGGAAGCTCCCACACAATAAACACAAACAGTGTGCAAACAGTGTGCATCAGAAGTAGGCAGTTTGTGTCCACAATCACAACACCGCTTAAACCCCGGACTACCTTTTTTATCTGCCATATTAACAGAAAAGTACCAACAATGGTACAAGAGAGTACCCAAAGGTATGAGAGAGAAAAGGGAAAAATATTACCAATGATGGTAAAGAGAAAATACCTTGCGGTAAAAGTTGAGTAAAAAAAAAAAAAGAAAAACCTGAGGAAATTATGAATGCTAGATGCGCTAGGGTAAGAGAGAATAAAATATCAACTTTTCTGACAGAAAAGCAATTTGTAAAGCAATTAATCAACAATTGACTGTACTTAGCTCAAGAGAAGTAGCTTGACACAACCGGATGGCAACTCGGCAAATGAAATCTGAGGTAACAGGGAGTGGGGGATTGTGGGTAAGAGTTTAGCTGGAGAGTTTGAAGCTGACGCGAGCTTGGAAAATGGCTGGCTCGGTTCCGAGCTCAGAACTGATACCCATGCGTAAGGAATAAATGAGGATTAACAATATCAGATGCTCTGTTACAGTTAGTTGAATCAAACAATTAGATCCTCATTGCTTAAGTTCACTTAACAATAGTGACAAATGATTACTTGATTGCTTTGCAAAAGCAACAACAGAGATGATATGTAGGCTCTTATTTATTCTGTGTAAGGTTTTAAATATATCACTGAACTACAGGCGCAAAGGCTACCATAAAATGGATACACAAATCAATAAATTATGTATTTATACTACATGACTGAATTCAACTCCACGATTAATTACTCAAAAAAGCACAGATAACATAACTAAGCCTCTCTTTGTTTTATTACTGGTGAATGAATTATACTTCTACAATGTGTTTAATGACTGAATATAATATGTTAGCAAACCAGTCTCTCTAACAGGCAAATAATTCCATACAATTACTTAAATAATTATAATTTAATTGATAGTGTATAATTTACATTATGCATTATTTCATATTTATTTCTTAAATCAGATCTGCAGATGTTTTGTGCCTACAAGCACCATGTTGATAGGAAGATTACGACAAATGACAGCTTAAGGCAGAACACAAAGTTAATTTCCAGACTCGTGGTTTAAGGAGAAAATAAGAGAAAGAATTAGACACAATCATTCTAACCAATATAAGCATAGCAGGCCAGTTTACATAATTAAACGAGTAACATGGAAAACTGGATAAGAAGTGCAAATAAGTGGTAAAAACTGACAAGTACTGTAGCTGCCTGAAAATATATTAACATGTTATAAATATATATATATTTTTTTTACAAAATGTGTCTTCATTCTCATGCATATCATCATGTTCATATGCTCATCATATGCTCTTCTACGCAAGTGGAAATATAAATCAGAATCTGGCGGATTCTTGTATAAAAGATGAACACAAAACACATTTTGCTGCTGAATAGTAGCATGTTACCTTCAGAAATGTTATCATTCATCAATGTTCAATAACTGAAAATGTGAGATTTCTAACTTGTCTATAAATTCAAATGTTATACTATGCCTACAATATGAAAGTGTCAAGTAACATCATCACGTACATAATCTAAGACTGTAGCAGCTACATAAGCACAAAGTAATAAACAGAAGAAATGTTTTTTTTTTACTGTTCAGTTCACTGATTTACGACCTGTCTCAACCTTACTAGGGGTAAAACACTAGTCACAGTTTAGCAACAGTACTGTGTGATGAAGAAAGCTTTATAGGTAGCAAATAACACAAGGATGTTTACATTCTATAATGGAATTAAGAAATGGTGTACTTGAGTCCTGAATTCTACAAAATAACTATGACACTCATTCATGCGACTATTCTGAAATAATAAGCCTGGAAGTACTAAGAATGCATTCAGCTTTTTACACCACTGATTTACTCCATGCTTTCATCAGTTATATTTTTACAACACACTGTCAATCTGTATGCATCGCTCCACCATTCTCACTATAAAAAGTGCTGGATACAACTGTCTGAAATTTCCACGAAAAAAGAAAAGATGCTCACTGTAAACACACAACACTGTGCTACCTTCCCACCTGCAAATGCTGCAGCTTCTCATATACATTCAAGCTTACAGCACCTTTATTGTATACTTAAAGTTAACATCATAGCTCCTTATGGCATCCAGACCTTTTTTTGGGGTTTGGCTTATTTGACTAAGTGGCTTCTAGCTAATAACAGACTGTATTCAAAAAGGAAGAGAGTTACTAACAAAATGGCACTGAAATTAAGATGTCTTGTAACACAGAAATTAATCACGGTTTGCACTTACTATTCAGACTTTCTGATAGACTTGCATGCTATTGAGGGATGTGGTGAGAAATGCGATGGTGGGAGACAAGGAAATTCATTGTCAATGTTCATTTACATCACACAATACTGAAAATAATACTAGTTATTTGTTAGTAGTTAAACTATGCATTATTTCTGTATGTACCTAATAATTCAAAAAACAAGTGACTTAAGAACTATTGCATGGCATCGAATGAAACCGTAGACAAATGTTGAAGAAAACTGCAATTGATATTCGCACTTTAAGTTGCACATCTTAAAAAACAATGTTCTACTGCTAATTAATACAGTTAAGTAAATGCTTTCATACTTCTGTAAATATCTCTCAAACATGCACTCAGACAAGAATTTCTTACTGCCATCTGAAAGCTTATATATGGTTTACAAAAGCTTTCAAACAATATATGTCTAGGTTATATAGTTTCCAAGATATGACAGTTTATTGGCAAAAGTTTAGCAAAAAGTATCATTCTGTGTTTGTGTGCATTACAATACATTATAGTGTTTTATGCAAAGACTATGAATGCACTATCATCACAGTAAAGAATACTTACTGATAACACTGCTATTTGTACAGTTTTAATAGCTTTTATTGTCCACATATTAACATTTGTGTATTGTATGCTTATAAATTTATTTTTCAGAAAATCTTCTGGAATTCAAGGATGTGTGTAGGCTGCTAGAGGTCTGGCATTTTACAATGCATAGTTGTTAATTTATCTAATACTGGTGCAAAATGTTTCATCTAACTACAGATAAAACATACACAATGTACAAAACATATTTAGATTGGAGCAGAAGGAACAGGAACATTCCGCTGATTTATGAATATGTTTATTTACTGTTTAACTCAAAATTTTTTTTAATTTAAAAATTCATTTGGATGACAAAAGGTTAAGGCAGTTAAGGTTAGAATGTCAGAACAGTGACATAAAAGAAAAAGCAGCCAAATATGATCTATGTATTCCATGTAGTACAACTTTTGTGCATTTCTCAGACGTGTGGTTATACATGCTCAAAAATGCCTGCAAGCAAAAATTCTGCCTGCAACATGGAAAACAAACAGGCTTAGACAATTACATACCAGATGAAGGAAGAGTTTGTTTCAAATGTGAGGAAAAGAAAAAGTCTGACAAAGTCATTATTAAAAAACTGGAAGAAAACGGAAAAAAGGGATGACATGAGAGGAAAAGAAACTATTAAGGAGAATGAAAGGGATGCGCTACACAAGACCTCGAGTAATAAAGAAAACTGCTATTTAGTAGTGTCCCTCACTAGATGCAGAACATTCACCACGATTTAGGAATACATTCATACAGTTGTCTAACAAACTGACTTCTCCTTACCATAGACATTAAAGTCCGACTGTTCCAAAAATCGGAAAGGACTTGCTTGAGAATTACTGGTTAGCTCATGCTGATGCAACTGTGGTGTTTAGAAAAATGCACTCCATATAAAAGCAGAATTACCTTAACCTATTTAATTATTCCACCAATAGAGTCATATAATTAAACAGGTCTGTACAAGACTGTTAACTGCATATAACTGCAGTATATAAGCAAATAAACAGTAATATAAAGTGAGAGTGGCATTTCTAATGCTGTAAGAGTCTTTTCTTCCAACATTTTTTTCTATAAATATTTCAAGCACCTGAACCATTGCCCTCTTCAAAGAGGACTCTTGCAATAGCAGAAGCATAGCTAGAGTGCGGTGAAGGGGGCAGCTGCTCTGGAAGTAACATGTCAGGGGCATGATCAGGAGATTTTCAATCAGTCAGAAGTGCACAACTGGCATTTAGAAATGAATGCATATGGTGTTTGCAGTCACAGCTTAAGCACTTTAGCACTTGGTGTGTGATAAAAGATGAAGCAAGCGGTTTGCTTCAAATTTTCCTCTTTCCTCAAGTTATAAGGATTTTTTTTTTGTTTGCTCCTCAACTTACTGTTGAGGGGCATAGACTGGGTAGGATGGACTTAGTTCCACAAATTGAAGTTCAGCAGCATCATCAGGGAATGTACCTTTTTTAAGATCTAATCACAGCTCTGTGCAGCAATGAAACAAAGACAAAAAAATCAGAGGTACATGTCTTCTATTACTGTATTGCTCATCTACCATCTTTGGTTGCACTTCTGAATCACAGTTGTCTGTCTTATACTTCACCTCTGTCAATTACCTTTGGAAAAAAATTCCCCATAGAACTGCTTTAGCAAATCATATCCTGCCTATACATTTAACTTCAAGTTAGTATTGTTTTCAAAATCCAAGTCAAACCTTCTAATGCATCTTCACCTGACTTTTCAAAATGGAAGCTGAAAAGTACAGTTGTGTACACTTACCATAAATGTAGATGTTCGAGTGTATTCACTGTTGCAGTCATCACCTGTGGGTTTTCCTTGCTATGGTAGCCCTCGGTCGGCCCGAATACCAGAGTTAATGTTTTTGTGCGCTGGCTGCTGTCGCCTGTAGTCTGACATCAGGTCATCAGTGCTATAAAGCAAGGCAGCCAAAGTCATTACATCAGTTTTTCTTGCCCAAACCCGTCAGAAGCACAAGGGAAAAGAGAGAAGGGATCCTGGTGGCTAAAAGCCACCTTGGGAAGCTTGTGCCCCCCTAGGGGAAGATGTTAAATGTGGAATAGAGGGAGGGGAAACCAAGATTGCAACAGTGAATACACTTGAACATCTACATTTATGGTAAGTGTACGCAACTGTACCATGTTCTTGGTGTTTCACTGTTGCAGTCATCACCTATGGGAGGATTCCCAAGGCTGAGAAAAGGGGTGGAAGGATAGGTTGATTCCTAGGTATGGGTCAGGAGGCCTTGTAGAATTGCAGAGGCCAAGCCTACCCTAGACTTAGAAAAGAGAGGTAGGTGGTAATGCTTTGTGAAGGTATGGACAGAGGTCCAGGTGGCCGCTTCCAAGATGCTCCTAGTAAGTACTCCTCTGAGAAAGGCAGTGGAAGTGGAGGTTGCCTTAGTGGAGTGGGTACGGACAGACTTAGGGATGGGTTTCCCATGCAGTCTGTAGCAAAAATAGATATAGTGTGAAATCCATTTGGAAATGGTTTGTTTGGAGATGGGCTTCCTCTCTGCCCCTGGGGCAAAGCTTACAAGAAGCTGGCCTGTTTTTCTGAATGGCTTAGTATGGTCCAGATAGTATCCGAGTTGTCTGTGCATGTCTAGTGAGTGTAGAATTTTTTCCCCCTTGCTTTGAGGGTTGGGAAAAAAGGTGGGAAGGTGTATGGCCTGATTAAAGGTCACATCAGATACCACCTTGGGCATAAAGGAGGGGTTAGTCTTCAGGGAGACTCTGTCTGCATGAAAAATGATGGAAGGGCTTGACAGCCATGAGAGCTTGAAGTTCCGAGACCCTTCTGGCTGAGGTGATAGCTAGCAGGAAGGCAGTATTCCATGAGAGGTATTTCAACTCAAGCGGCATGTTCGAAAGGAGGCAAGGTTAGTTTTTCTAACACAAAATTCAAGTCCCAGGGTGGCGTCAGAGGCCTGATAATAGAAGCCCCTCTGAGGAATTGCTTAATCAAAGGATGAGAGAAGAGGGGTGGGTCTGAATCATAACGGGCAGAGATGGCCGAGGTATGGATTTTAATAGAGAAAGAGAGGTGACTATTGGGCAACTCTGCTAAGTAATCCAGGATGAGATGGATGGAAGGTTGGGAGGTACTGCCCCCTTTTGATTGTTTCCAGGAGCAGAATATTTTCCATTTTCCTGCCTATGATTTTCTTGTGCTGGGCCTTCTGGCCTCTGTGATGATGTCCAGGACCTGTTTGCTTAACAAAGACTCCTTGTTAGTTTTTAGTGTATAAGCCATGCTGAAAGTTTGAGAGTCTGTAGGTCTGGATGCAGTACCTTTCCCCTCTCCTGGGTCAAGAGGTCTGACATCAGGGGAAGCAGCTTTGGGGGCTGTAAGGTCAGACTGCGTAATAAGGGCTACCAATGCTGTCTGGGCCAATCTGCAATAAGGATGGCCTTTGGTCTCTCCTCTCTTATTCTGATCAAAACCTTGGGAATAAGGGGCAGAGAAGGGTATGCGTACACAAAGACGGAGCTCCAGGGAAAGGTCAAGGCATCCACCTTCCATGCCAGGAAGTGATACTCCCTAGTACAGAACTTGCGCAGCTGGTGGTTGAGTTGTGAGGCAAAGAGGTCCACTTCTGGGGTCCCCCACTCCTGGGTGATTTGCAGAAAGATTTTCTTTGTGGAGCTGCCATTCATGGGGGTCCAGTAAGTATCTGCTTAGGTGGTCCACCAATGTGTTGTTGATCCCTGGTATTGGTCAATTAGGTGTAGCCTGATGGAGGTGGCTGTAAGCCAGAGACTCATGGCTAACCTGAATAGGGGGTAAGATTGGGTGCCCCCCCCCCACTTGTTGATGTACCACATTACTGTTGGGGTTTTTGTTTTATTAGGAGGACCCCTGGCCTGAGATGTGGTTGGAAAGTAGTCAGAGCCTTCTGCACTGCCATCATTTCTTTCTGGTTGATGTGCAAGTGAAGTCGCTGGGCATGCCAAATGCCTTGGGTACACCTGCCTGCTAGGTGAGCTCCCCAAGCAAAGTCTGAGGTGTCGGTGGTGATGGTCTGGCCGGAAGGGTGGTGGATTAAGGGAAGACCATTGTTCATGGCACAAGCCTCTGCCCACCAGAGAAATTTGGCCCTTATACAGGAATCAGAGGAAGAGTGGTCTCTAGCGACAGAGAGTGCTGACACCAAAGGTTCTTTAAGTACCACTGAAGTTTTCTCATGTAAAACCTGGTGAGAGGGATGAGAAGGATGCAAGATGCCATGTATCCCAGGGCTTGCAGGAACTTCCAAGCAGTGAGGTGACTTCTGGAAGCCAGCTGGGTGAAGTAGAGAGGCAGGAAGCTCTGCTTTTCTGGGGATAGGAAGGCCATTTGGGTTGCTGTGTCTAGCACAGTTTCCAGGAAAACAATTTTTCTGGTGGGGTTTTGCTTTGATTTTTTCTCGTTGATGGTGAACCCTAGGGAAGTTAGGCATGATTTGACAAAGAGAAGGTCCTGGAGCAACTTTTCTTTGCACTCTGCCTGAATAAGGCAGTCGTCCAGGTAAGGGTAAATCTGTATATTTCTCTGTCTGCAGAATGTTACAGCCGGGGCCAATCATTTGGTGAATACTCTGGGAGCAGTAGATAAGCCAAAGGGGCAGTGCAGAGAACTGAAAGTGTTGATAGCCTGCTCTGAAGCGCAGGAATTTTCTGCACGATTCCCTGATAGGGATGTGGAGGTAGGCATCTTTTAGGTCAAATGTCACAAGCCAGGCATTTTGTGCGAGTATAGACAGGAGCTGCTGCAAGGTTAGCATTTTGAATTTGGGGACCACCAAGGAGGTCTTCAGTTTGGACAGATCCAGGATGGGGCGCCAAGTGGCATCTTTTCTGGGAACAAGGAATAGTCTGAAGTAAAAACCTTTTCCTGTTTGATCTGGAGGGACAGGTTCTACTGCCCCCTGAGATATTACAGTTTTGACCTGTTTTAATGCCTCTGCCCATTGGTTTGGGCGAGGTCTAGGAACCCTCTTGGAATAGGTAGTTCACTGAAGGAGAATCTGTATCCCTGAGAAATGATTTAAGACCCATTGGTCCTTGGCTATAGAGAGCCAATTGTCCTTGAAGAGGGTGACACTTCCTCTTAGTTTTTGATGACTGAAAGGAGGGCAGAGGAGGGAGGGAGGGAGAGTCATTGTGAGTGCTTCCCATAGAAGCTTGGCTTAGAACTCCCGGCATTAGAGACGGAAGTGGTCCAATGTTTGCTTCTTTGCGAGCCCTGGAATAGGGGCCTGGATGGCCTGTCCCTGCAGGGCTTACCTTAGCCCTGTCTACTAGGAGCAGGGAAGGCCCAGTGCTTAGAGGGAAAGCTCCTGCTGAATCTGGGAGGTTGAACGTGAAAGAAATCTTTTACTGTTTGCATTGATTTTGCTTTGTCTTCCATCTTTTTAAGCACCTCCTCTGCTTTTTCCCCAAACAGGCGTTCCTTATCTAGAGGTGCATCAATAAGTTTAGACTTGACATGATCAGGGACAGGTTATTCCTTCAGCCATGCATGTCTCTTAATAACAGATCCTGTCACTGCTGCCCTGCTTGAGGCTTGTAGGGCGTCATATCCACATTGTAAAGAGTGTTTGGCCACTTGACAAGCAGATAGTGTAGTAATTCTGCCAGCCCTTTTGAGTTGGCATAGTCAGGAGAGGTAGCCATCTTCTGTTTTAATTGTTCCAAAGTGTGTTGTTGATATTTTAACACATGGAACTGACAATTGAGTGCTCCGACAGCTAAGATTGCAGAGGTGTATACTTTCTTACCCAATCTGTCCAGAGCTCTGCAGTCTTGTCAAAACGAAGAGGATTATTGGCAGAACTAGTCTTAGCTCCTTTGGGTCCCTGTGTAATGACCTCAGGGTCTGCAGCAGGATTCCTGTACAAGTATTTGTAAGAATCCGGTGCTCTGTAGTACCTCCTGTCAGGTTTAGTTTGAGCAGGAGGCAGGGCATCAGGGGCTAAGCTGGGTTCATGGAAATCATCATCCACCACTTCCAAAATAGGTGGGATGGCCAAGGCTCTGTGCTGGGGCAGGTCCAGAAACTCTCTAACTCTTTCTCTGACTGTGGGAAGTCTTGAGATTCCCACTGAAAATGTTCACTGAGGGAGTGAAGGGTTTCCCCAAAGGATAGGTCCTCTGGAGAGGAGGCAGAAGGGATGGATTCCTCTGCATCTGAATCCTCAACAGTTAAGGGATGTTGTTCTTCTTCAAAAGCAGATTAATCAGATTCCTCAGACTCTTGGTCTGTCAGAATTTCTGGAGAAGGATGCCTTTTCCTTTCTGAAGTGGGGGCCTGAGTACCTCGGATAAGGGAGATGAGATCCTCTGCAATTTTAAGCATTTGAGCTTGGGGTGAGGGAGCAGTAGCAAGATGGTGGCTAGAAGCAGATTTCCTAGGAGTGGCCTGGCTTCTAGGCCTGAGAGAATCCGTCTGTCTCTGAGAAGCAGTAGTCGGATGTGAAGACGTCGATTTTTGCCTAGAGTTGGTAGTGCAAAAGGCCTTCTTAGAAGCCAGTGCCTGCATCGTGGCTCCGGACCCAACCAAGGCAGAGACAGACAAAGGCTCGGAAGACTAAGTGGATTTCTGCAGCATACCGGACTCCGAAAGGGTTTCGGCAGAGGCGTAGACAGTCAATCGGGCATCAGGGGCTGCGAAAGTGCGTCACTAAATTCCGGAGAACTGTTGACTTGCTTAGCAGCAGCATCATCAGAATGCTTAGCCTTGTGTGGCCTGTCTCTATCTTAATCTCTACGTTTTTTTTGGAATTGAAACGTGAAGTCCAAGTGTTCAAAGCAGGTCCACACCAAAAATACAGATATAATCCTTTAACAGGGTAGATTAAGCACTTTCATCTGCTTGTAGCCAAAGACTTCAACAGAATCTACTGTTCAAACTACATTTACACATTTAATTAGTAAAAAAACACACACCACCTGATCAAATAATTAGCTTTTTAAAGAACCATACACTAAAAAATTAATACAATGCAATATTGCTCAGTAATAACAAGCCTATATACAGTTTAAAATTACTAAAACCCAGACCCCATAGCAAAACAATACATCAAGTCTCCCAAAAGCATATGGGAAAATGTGTTATGATCTGATGAGACCAAGATTGAACTTTCTGGCCACAATTCCAAAGGGTATGTTTGGTGCAAAAACAACACTTCCCATCATCAAAAGAACACCATCCCCACAGTGAAGCATGGTGGTGGCAGTATCATGCTTTGGGGTTGCTTTTCTTCAGCTGGAACTGGAGCTTTAGTCAACGTGGAGGGAATTGTGAACAGTTCCAAGATACCAGTCACATTTGGTTCAAAATCTTCAGGTGTCTGCTAGAAAGATGAAGATGAAGCGGAATTTCACCTTTCAGCACAACAATGACCCCAAGCATACATCCAAATCAACAAAAGAATGGCTTCACCAGAAGAAAATTAAAGTGTTGGAATGGCCCAGCCAAAGCCCAGACCCAAATCCAATAAAAAATCTGTGGTGTGACCTGAAGAGGGCTGTGCACAAAAGATGCCCTCACATTCTGACAGATTTGGAGCACTTTTGCAAGGAAAAGTGGGCAAATATTGCCAAGTGAAGGTGTGCTATGCTGACAGACTCCTACCCAAGAAGACTGAATGTTGTAATTAAATCAAAAGGTGCTTCAACAAAGTATTAGTTTAAGGGTGTGCACACTTATGCAACCAGCTTTTGTATATTTTTTATATTTTTTAATTTAACAGATTTGTTTGTTTTTCAATTGAATTGTACAGGTTATAGGTCACATTAAAAGTGAGAAAAATTTTGAAATTATTTATTCTGGTCTCACTTTTTTATATCACAAAAACTTGGCATTTTAACAGGGGTGTGTTATTTTTATATCCACTGTAACTTATTGTGAGAAATGCCCATCGTTTTATGTAGGTAAAACTGGCAGACATCTACATGATCGTATAAGCAAACACGTATACAACATGAATATTATGTCTACCACCAATGCACTAGTCAAGACATGTTGCGCAGTATAATGCTTCACATATTTTTACAGTTTTAGTGATAGAAACCATTAAACTTGGTGAGGGTGGGGATGATATTAGGAATTTGTTGGAAACATCTAAAATGAGATGGATTATTCAGTTGAGGGCTAATAGAGGACAAGGTTAGAATGATAGGGTTTCTATAAAACCGGCCCTGAAAGCCAGGAATTTTTATAAGTAATGTAGTTTTACTTTCAGATGAGAGAGTTATTATATTGTGATATTATAGTTCTGTGTTTCAAGGTGTATTGTTCTTAGTTGAGAAGCATTTATTTTTTACTATGTATTATATTTGTGTTTGTCTTAAGCCGTGGTGGTGCAGCGGTAGCGTTGTTGAAGAGGTTCTCATGTTCGATTCTCGGCTGGAGTGTGGGGAGTGCCTTCTGTGTGGAGTCTGCATGTCCTCCCCTCGGTTGGATGGGCGTTCGAAAGACATGCATAAATGGGCATGCCTTTGTTAAAGTTTGAACGTCCAGCTGGCACCTCGACGTTCGTCAAAATCTACTGCCAATCATTAGCGGACCGGAGTTCTGCTGGGGTGACCCCTAACCGGGAAAAGCCAAAAGACAACAACATTATATTTGTGTTTGTTTTATATAATTGAGAAGTATTTATTACGCATTATACCTTTGTCGGTTTTATACAATTGATTATTGGACTGCTTCTAATGGTTGATTGATGTAGTTAAGCAGCCCAAAGGGATGTAATGCTGTCTGATGAAGCAGTGTTTTTTTTACTGCAAAAGTGCTTGCAATAAATGTTTTTTAGTTCTTTATATGATTTGTGTGTCTTACTGGGAGCTTCTGCCATTGTTTGGTGCGTTTTGACTATTATTTTGCAGTAAGTGAACCACTTGTCCTGTCTGCTTTTGTTGGTGCTTTAACTGCAAATGTTAGGTTTGTTCTACTGTAGTAAATGTTGTTCTTTGCACAACTATTAAGTAAGCTTACTGTCCCATGAAATATGCATGGGATTGTTTCACATAGAGATGACAGTTTATTGCATCACTTCCTCTTCAGTCTGAAATGTCCAATACTTTCTATTCATTCTCTGGAATCCTGCAGCATATTCATTTGGATTGCATAGTTAAAATACCTAATACCAGCTATCACTCAAAACATGCTTCAGTATAGACAATGGACAGGAAAGAACTTCCTGAAATTCAATGTTCGTTAATTCACACTCCACTCCATCTTAAATGAATTACGTATTTCAGTTCCAGCAGATACCACTACTTAAGCAAATTATTCCACTTTATGGAAGCACCACCACACAGTATGTCTAACATTTCTAAGGATTTCTGCTCTAGTGGAATGGAATATGGCAAATATCTCTAAACCAACTCATAAATGTGTTATTGTTTTTACCTCAAAGATTCCAGGAGTCCTGATTCATTTCTGTTTTTGGAACACTTGTACAACAAAGTTTTATGAGGGGCTTCACAAGTGACATCACCACTAGAACAAAAGAACATATTTTACCACACCTATGCACCACATTACACAGTGCTTAAATGGCAAGACAAATCATTTCACTAATTTTAAATGTATATCAGCCATTTTACCTTACTTTCATGAGGAAGATAATACTTTAGGTAAATGGGACATCATATAGCACACATCATATACTAATCCAGTCACTTAGCTTCAGCCATACATTTTTGCCAGCTACTTGGAAAAAAATACATTCAGTTCATACTTTCCACATCAACTTAATACAAGCATTAGCTAAAGTGTGTCTAAATTTATGCTGCTGGTGTCACTGATAAAGTAAAGGTAGTTCAAGCATGCAAATAATGTAACACAACTGTTAGATTTCATACATTTTCTTGGCCTTTCTAAAATATCGATTGTCTGAATTTCACAGTCAATTCCTAGAATATAAAAGTCCCTTAGTTATCTGAGACATAGCTACTAAGCCATTTGGAATCGTGACCATACATTTAAATCATGCGAGTCATAAAGGGTAAAGTAAAGATTATACTGCTCAAAGTATAAGAACAGGGATATCCCTTTAACTTTTAATAGCCAGCATATTCAGAAATGAAATTAGCAAACTGTGCTGTGTCTCCGAGTTCAACAGAAGCAATACTGTCATGCTAGGATAACAGATGCCATGATTTCTCAAAGGAGCTTCAGAAATTAACAGAGATGATTACATTTTGAAAAAAAATGATATGCCAAGCGAACAGGTTTACAAAATCTGGGTCAAATGATTGTTTTTGTTATTTGTCAAACACTTCTGAAATATTTTTGTGTAAGGTCATATATTCATAACGATGAATCATGCAGCATAAAACGTGCTAATAAAACATAAAGGTGATGATATGGGACATGAACATTTATGTACAGTTAATTGCGGACTGAAAAAAGTTATTTTAAATGATAAAAGTTCTAACAAAAAATTATATTAATTAAAATAGGTATACGCACATAACTAAAAAGGATTTCAGGTAAAATACCTTGACCACTTGTACCAGTAGTAGCAGGAAGTTAGACTGTTCTTCATGAATTCTAAAAATGCCAGCAGGTTCTGGCATATACCATGTTTTTACCACCATGCTAGCATTTGAAGTGTGAAAAAGTACGGTTTTGTACCTACCATAAATGTAGATGTTCGAGTGTTCACACTGCTGCAGTCATTACACTTGGGTTATCCTGCCATCAGGCGGTCCCGCATTCGGCCAGAGTTCCAAAGTCTTGGTCCGGCGTCAGTTGCTGTCGCTTCTTCCCGGACGTCAGTGCGCCAGGGGTATATAAGACGCATCAGACGCCATTTTCTTCAGTTTTTCTTGCCCCAGATGTCAGGTGCCCCCAAGTAGGTAGGCAATACATATTGCTAATAAAAAATATACATATAAAATAAAAACAATACCTTCAGTTACAAGCAAATACACCACAAAGTTTGTATAGGATAGAAAGGTATAGATAAGTCCAGCTAGTTCAGAGGAGATGGAGGGAGGGTAACCTGGACTGTAGCAGTGTGAACACTCGAACATCTACATTTATGGTAGGTACAAAACTGTACTATGTTCATCGTGTTACACTGCTGCAGTCATTACACTTGGGTAGAATCCCAAAGTTAAGGTTGGGTGGCTGGTCTATAAAGAGTTAGGATTGGCTATGAGGCCCTGCAAAACTGCAGTGGCAAATCCTGCTCTGGATTTAGAGTAAAGAGGCAGGTGGTAATGCTTGGTAAAGGTGTGCACTGAACTCCAAGTTGCAACCTCCAAAATTTCCTTGGTAGGTACTCCTCTGAGAAAGGCTGTTGAAGTGGCTGTTGCCCTGGTGGAATGTGGCCTAATGTTATTTGGGACTATTTTTCCATGCTGTGTGTAACGGTAACAAATACAGTGTCCTATCCATTTGGATATAGTCTGCTTTGAGATAGCTTTGCCCTGTGATCCTGCAGCATATGCTACAAACAGTTGCTCAGTTTTCCTGAAAGCTTTTGTTTTGCCCAAGTAGAAGTGTAGCTGCCTGTGTATGTCCAAAGAATGCAGAAGTTTCTCCCATTTATTCTGGGGGTTTGAATAAAAAGTTGGCAAATGGATGGTTTGGTTAAGAGCCATACTAGATACCACCTTTGGCATAAAGGTAGGGTCTGTCCTTAATGAAACCCTGCCCCGAAGAAAAATTATAAAAGGTTCCACTGTCATTAATGCCTGTAGCTGAGACTCTCTGTGCTGAAGTTACTGCCAGAAGAAGAGCTATTTTCCATGATAAAAAGTTTAGATTGGCTGTATTGGCTGGCTCAAAAGGTGGCAGGGTTAGTTTTTCCAAAATGAAATTGAGGTCCCAAGTTGGTGTTGGTGCTCTCCGGGGCGGTCTTATGTTTTTAGCCCCTCTGAGGTACTACTTTAGCAAGGGATGAGAGAATAAAGGAGGATCCGTGTTGTAATGTGCTGAAATGGCAGAGGCGTGGATCTTAATTGATGAGGATAGGCCTCTGTCCAGCATCTCAGTTAAGTATTGTAAAATCTGAGGAATGTTTGGAACAAGAGGGTCAAGGCTTTGAGCCTGGTTCCAGGTGCAGAATCTCTTCCATTTTTCTGAGTAAGCTTTCCTTGTGCTAGGCCTCCTGGCCTCCAAAATGACATCCATAACAGCTTTAGAGAGAGGTGTTGCCTGTTTGACTAATGAATCTGCCATGCAGCCAAGTTTAGGGTTTTGAGCTGACCGTGCAGGATCTGATTGTTTTGTTGAGTCAGAAGGTGTGGAATTTGAGGCAAAATCCATGGTAGGCCTTGAGCTAGGTTCCTTAAGACAGGGTACCAGTGCTGGCGTAGCCAGTCTGGAGCAATCAGGATCATCTGTGGTTTTTCTCGTCTGGCTTTTAGGAGTACCTTTGAAAGGAGAGGCAGTGGCAGGAAGGCATAAACTTTTAGGTTTTTCCAGCTGAACAAAAGAGCATCCACTTTCCATGCTTGTTTGTGATAAGTCCTTGTGCAGAATTTTTGTAATTGGCAATTCAGTGGGGAGGCAAAAAGATCTATGTCTGGGCATCCCCATTTTTGCGTTACCATGCTGAAGATTTGTGGATTCAATTTTCATTCGTGAGGGTCCATGATATTTCTGCTTAGATCGTCTGCCAGAGTATTTTTCTTTCCTGGCAGGAATTGTGCTTGCAATTGAAATTGATACGTTAGAGCTGTGTTCCACAAGGTCATGGCTTGCCTGCATAGGGGATAAGAATGGGTGCCCCCTTGCTTGTTTATGTACCACATTACTGTGGTGTTGTCTGTCTTTAATAATAATTGTCCTGGATGCAGAAGGTCCTTGAAGGCTGTTAGGGCATTTTGAACAGCCAACATCACTTTTTGATTGATGTGAAGATGCATCTGGTCTGTGGTCCACTTGCCCTGAATGCATTTTCCTGCCATGTGTGCTCCCCAGGCGTAATCCGAAGCATCTGTTGTTAGAGTCTGCCTGGCTGTGGATAAGGTAAAAGGCTGACCCTTGTTTAGGTGACATGCCTGTGCCCACCCATCGAAACTCCTGTTGTAGGCAGGGAATCATTGGTATTACTGCTTCTAAGCTGTGAGAGTGTTGAGTCCAAACACTTTTTAGGTACCACTGTAATTTCCTCATATGCAGTCTGGCATATGGTATTAGTACTATGCAGGATGTCATGAAACCCAGGGCCTGCAGAATTTTTCTTGCAGGGAGATGGGCCTTTTTTGCCAGTAATTGGAAATATTGATTTAGTTGAACTTGTTTGTCTGGCGTGAGGTAAGCCACATGGGCCGCTGTATTTAAGCTGGCACCCAGGAATATAATCTGTTGTGAGGGCACTAGTTTTGACTTCTTTTCATTTACTGTGCACCCTAGAGAAATTAGCAACCTTTTTACAAACGCCAGATGTTGTAGAAGAATGTCCTTTGTCGCTGCTTGAATGAGGCAGTCATCCAGGTATGGATATATTTGAATTCCTTTTTGTCTGCAAAATGCAATTACTGGTGCCAGGCACTTTGTGAAGACCCTGGGCGCAGTAGATAAGCCAAAGGGCAGTGCAGAGAATTGGTAGTGTATTGTACCAGCTTTGAATCTGAGGTATCTTCTGCAATTTTGTCTGATAGGGACATGCAGGTATGCCTCTGAGATCCAGAGTAAAAAGCCAAGCCTTCTTGCCCAGCATGGGTAGAAGCTGCTGTAATGTCAGCATTTTCAATTTCGGAATATTCAGGTAAGTATTTAGAATTGAAAGGTCTAGTATGGGCCTCCAGGCCTTGTCCTTTCTGGGGACCAGGAAGAGTCTTGAGTAAAATCCTTGTCCTTGTTCCTGTTGTGGTACTTTTTGAATAGCTCTCATGTCCATAAGGGCCGAAATTTGTTTTTGTGCCTCTGTCCATTGATTTTGTGGCAGGTCTGGCATTCCTTTTAGCCTTGGTAAAGTATGAAAGTGGAACCTGTAACCTTCAGACACAATATTCAGAACCCATTTGTCTTGGGTGATTGTTTGCCAGTTTTCAGAAAAAAAGTGCTAGTTTTCCCCCCTAAGGGGGCTTCCAAAAGGGAAGTGCTTGGCGTACGAAGGGGAAAGTCATTGTGACTGTTTCCTGTAAAGTTGAGACTTGTCCTCACCTCCTTTTGGGGTTGAGGTGCCCCACCGTCGTCTGTTTGAGCCTTGGGGTTGAGATCTGCCTCTTGGGCGTCTGTATCTGCCTCTCTGTGGCCTGTCTGACACTGGAAAGGACCAATTCTTTGTTGGCCAATTTCTGCTAAATCGAGGTGGCTGTACCTGTAAGAAATCCTTGACTGTTTGCATAGATTTAGCTGTATCCTCCATTTTCTTTAACACCTCTTCTTCCTTAACACCAAACAAGGTATCAAGCTGTAAAGGAGCATCCAATAATTTTGCCTTAACATGATCAGGTAAAGTCTGTTCTTTTAACCCAAGCATGTCTTCGAATCACAGAACCTGTAACTGCGGCTCTACAAGAGGCCTCTAAAGAATCAAAACCACATTGCAGAGTATGTTTTCCCACCTGTTCAACTGCATGCAATAAATCCTGCATTTCTTTACAATCAGGAGCTTCTGAGCTTGCAAGCATTTTCTGCTTTAACGGAGCCATTAAACATTGTTGGTACTTAAGCATGTGAAACTGGCAATTTAAAGCTCTTACTGCTAAAGTTGCAGAAGTGTATACTTTTTTCCCCTATCTATCCAAAGCTCTGGAATCTCTGTCAGAGGGTACTGGATTTTTTGCAATGGAAGCCTTAACCCCTTTTGGACCCTGGGAGATAGTTTCGGGATCAGCAGAAGGGTTTTTATAAAGACATTTGTGAGAGTCAGGGACTCTATAATACCTATCTGGCTTGGCTGGTGCAGGGGGCAAAGAATCAGGAGATGAGCTGGATTCAGAGAACACATCATCCACAATATGTAGCACAGGCGGAATAGCCAGGGGCCTGTGCTGAGGCAATAAAAGGAAATCCCTGAGCCTTTTCTTGGATTCTGAGTAATCATGACTTTCCCAATGGAAATGCTCCCTCATGGTATGTAAAGTTTCCCCAAAAGAATAATCCTCAGGAGGAGAGGCTGAAGGGATAGATTCTTCAGCATCAGAGTCCTCATAGGGGGGTAGAGAGTATCCCTGGTCTGAAGAGGAAACAGAGGAAATGAAAACCTGATCAGAGGAATCGTAGCCTGTATCCTACCTAGACCTTTTCTCAGGAGGGAAATGGGAACCCCTGATTAGAGTAATGAGGTCTTCGGCTATTTTAAGCATCTGTTTCTTAGGCATAGAGGACTGTCCAGGAGAATGCTGTACTTGTTTCTTTGTCTTTAATGGTACTTTTGGCTTGGCTGTTGTTGTAATGGTAAGTTGTGAAGGTCTGAAAACACCCTCAGAAGCCGATGCCTGCTCAGCGGCTCCGGACCCATCTGAGGGATTAGTTTCCATAGGCCCAATACCTTGAGTTTCCAGAGGCCTAGTTGTCTCCACATGGGAGTCGGAGGCGGCCTGTGGCTCTGAGGTAGCTGGTGTCAGGGGTTGCGAAAGCACCTCACTGAGAACCGGCGAATGGCCTAGAAGAGGTTTTGTCATCTGATTTGGACCTCGAATGCCTGTCTTTATCCTTGTCCTTGCGTTTTTTCGGTATTGTGGTCGTTGGTTGATCCGACGACGTAGTATAATTGAACCTTCGGCCAAAGTAGTGCAAAGCAAAATCAAAACGTCTTTTTATAGTGCGTTTGTTAAATCTAGCACAAAACCGACAACTAGTGACGTCGTGATCAGGGCCTAGGCATGGAATACAGTAAGAGTGGAAGTCCTTATGAGGTATTTGCTTCCCACAAGAAATACAATTATTAACTTTTTCTGACATCGGTCTGAGGCAAGAAAAAAGTTTCCCCAATGGGGTACTTAGCTTTATTGAAGACTTCGGATCTGAAATTCAACTTCAAAAATCTCAGGAGTCGGCCAACTGGCACTTGCGAACTGCTTCTGCTTCGGGCACCGCGTGGCAAGAAAGACTGAAGAAAATGGCGTTGGATGCATCTTGTATATCCCTGGCGCACTGACGTCAGGGAAGAAGCAACAGCAACAGACGCCGGACCAAGACTTTGGAACTCTGGCCGACTGCAGGACCGCCTGACGGCAGGATAACCCAAGTGTAATGACTGCAGCAGTGTAACACGATGAACATCAGTGTTATTAGTCAGACTCACTATGGGAGGTGGGGATTCTGGTATCATCCAAACAAAGCTGGTAACTGTTATCTACCTCGCTGCTGCTGTTATGACCTAATCCATGTGTGCGAAACTGAAAGGTAACAACTATGACATACTCAGTGTGTATGGTGTGAATGATGGGTAACAATTACATTCCCTAAATCAACTTACAATCCATATTATGTACATGACACTACCAAGATTTTCCTTGTGTCTACTGCATGGAGTAGTGGGATACAGAAAGATAAGGGGTCATAAGTCAACTAGTCCATTTTGTGTCCGGGTCATAGTTAAACTTTACTGCAACACAGTTTGCTTTCCAGGCATCTGCGAATAGCCTGTTTGCACATTCCCTAAATGGGTACAGTCCTAGTTCTACTGTCACCTGAAGCTCTTAAGCTAATTTCTCACTTTCTCTGACTCATCAGATCCAAAAAATAGTGCTACCTTAACCATAAGAAACTGTAGGCATTTTCTCACTATGAACCTAATTATAATTAACTAGCATATCATCACTCCCTAAGATACATACAATATACTTGCTTTACCGTTAAGCAACATTAGTACAAATGTGTTGCTTTTAAGTAGAATATCAACTCCAACACAAGACCTAACAATTTTAGTCAAGGTCTTGAGCGTTGGACAACCAAGGATTTCTGCACTTAAACTTCACTCTTCGTGTGTCAGTCTGTGACAGCTGGCATAACTTATGAAAGGAAGAAAAAAAGTATGGAAAATGTTCATAAAAATGAGCAAAGGCCAACTGATAAAGGTTCTACACTGCTAATTTTGCACATCTCCATGTCTTACTGATGACAACTGAAGTTCCAAAGGAACTGACTTAAGCAGTTAAAGATCCTATCTCAAACCTTGTAACCTTTCTGGGCAAACTGAAATTAAAATTTAAGTGCAAATCAGCTAAGCACAGTTACAAACTTAGCAACACAACAGATAAATCAAGCAAACCAGACTAAAATGAAATCTAAAGCTGATATAGGATTGAAGACTGCACTTTAATCCCCAAATGATAGATTAAAAAGATACTTTTTAAGAGATCTTTGAAAACCAGTGTGGGCTGGGGCTGTCAACCACCTCTCCTGGAGGAGGTTCCAAAGACATTTCTTTAGAATTTGCTGCCTGTGCACCTCCTCCTCATCCCCACATCCTTCCATTTCCTGATGACCCCTTCCTTCTTCCCTGACATTTTCCATACCCATATCATGTCCTCGTCTCTAGTGGGAAAAGCTTTTCTGCACTCCTTATATGGCCTCCTCCAGAGCTGCCCAGGCACTGAAGTGCATGGCCTGCATAGTACCAACTGGAGTAGAAGTATGATGACCTTGCTTCTGGAGTTCATCTCCCTAAGAAAGCACCACATCATTCTGCTTGCTGCTGCTATTGTGCACTTGCTCTACTGTTCTCGGTGAGCCAATCGCACCAAGATTAAACCCTTGCAAGTCTCTTTCTTGCTCTGTTGCCATCACCCCCATAATGCTTCTCCACACCAGAGATGTTGTAGTTCATGTGCAGTACTTTGGTATTTGTTGGGTAAACCTTAAATGTCATCTTTATGCCCACCTGTAGAGCATTTTCAAGCCCTTCCTAAGACTCGTTCCAAAATCTTCCATTACTACATGTATTTCTGTGTCACAAACAAGACTATAACAATGTTCCCATTTTTCCAGCTGTAAACTACCCTGAAAGGTACATTTCACCATTGTTATGCTCAGTAAAGGCAGGAGTCAGAGCTGGACGTGGCAGAGTTAAAGATATCAAGATTTGCACTGTGTGTGATGAGAGTGGACAGGATTAGGAATAAGCATGTTAGAGGGTCAGCCCAGGTTGGAAGGTTTGGAGACAAAGCCAGAGAGGCAAGATTACGTTGGTTTGGACATGTGCTGAGGAGGGATGCAGAATATACTGGGGAAAAGATACTAAGGATGAAGCTGCCAGGTAACAGGAAAAGAAGGCGGCCTAAAATAAGGTTTATGGATGTGGTGAGAGAGGACATGCAGGTAGTTGGTGTGACAGAGCAAGATGCAGAGGACAGGAAGAAATGGAAACACATGATCCACTGTGGCGACCCCTAACAGGAGCAGCCGAAAGAAGAATAAGATTGTTATGCTCAGTACCGGACACAACTGCACTACAGTAATTTGCTTCTACTGTTATAATACTGGATGGGTACAATACCAATCCATACATTTTAAACAGTCAATCCAGCTAGCATATGCCGTGGACAACTGCCACAGTGAAAAACACCTCCAAGGACTTGAAACTACATTCGCCATGTGCTGCTAGGTTAATGTATAAACACAGGGCCAAAGTGGCAGCCTCACAGGGTAGGACACTGGTTCAATGGAAAAATATTCAAAAAGAGTTGTCCAATCCAACAACCAGCTTTGCAAAAAACTGCTCTACTGCAACAGTTAAGGTTGTGCCCCACAGGGAAAATTCACCACCCCCCAGTTACAGTAACCTTCAAGTTGGTCACAGTAAAATAAAAGGGTCAGTGAGATAGTATGGGGGCTCTGGCCCTAACAAAAAAAGTTACATTTGGGTAAATGTTTTGTACTTTTTAACACTCTGGAAATGGTACTCACAAAGGTGCCTGAATACTTAAATCTCAGACCCACAAATAGCTGATGAACTTATTCTTGAAATATGCAACTTTAGTTGCCACTGTCTAGTGGAATACACTGATTTTTCAGACAGGTTTCTGTTTGGAGTTAAAATCCAGCGCAAGGAGCTATTCAGTCAGAGACAGATTCTCTCTTTCCCTGCTGATGCACCCAACCAGTTACTTACAAAGCAGGCAAAGACTGACAGGATTTAAAAAACTCTTTAGTTCTAGAAATGTAAGCAAACATTTGCCTTCTAGGATCCATCATATGCAACATCCACTGGCTTGAATGTAAAAAAATAAGGCTAAGTTCTGATTCACCCAGTGCATGACATAACTTTGGGCATTTAAGATGGAATAGTGGACACAGACAGCTGTCATTATGAAAATATGACAGGATTCATGGCACAATGTTTTTTTTTTTCATTTTTTTGGACAAGTCCACTAAAAATGCCTCTTCTCCAGGAAATCTGGAGGCACTGCCTCATTAAATGACTTGCTCAGAGTCGCAGAGTAGGTAAATGGAGGTGGAAGGAATCAAACCATGTACCCTTGACTACACAGAGGAGCTCATTAACAGCTCACAACCTTAATCATCTATGCTAACCACCAGAAACATTCTTTGCTGTTATAGCCACTAAAAGTCAGTTTTCCATGTAATGGCTCTTAAAGGTACTAAGGAAATCAGTTCAACAGAAGGCTTTTTAATATTTCTGTTCCACAATCCCAGCACTGAACAGGGCATTAACATTCTTAGGGAGCTGGCATGCAACTATCTCATGAGGAACAGTATTACTATAAGCTTGGTAGTCAATGGTGGACCCCAAGGAAAACAAGGAGATAAAGCTAAGTAATGCATTTTAAACTAGGATTAAGAGGGATTCCCAGGAAAACAACTTTGAAAGAGTTGACTCACAGAAATTTAATGCCAAAAGGCACATATGGTCTTTTTTCACAGCAGCGTGATAATGTCTTCCATTTTGATTAACAAAATATTTTTCTGGAAGGTTTTACTACTTCTTGAAGGACCGTTACAACTTGAACACAATACAATGCTTTAAAATTATTTAAAAATCCAAAATCCAATGAGTGGAAGGCAATCTAGTACTGGATGGAAACTCAGCCCTTGAGTCTGAAAAATATCATCTTCCCAAAGTGAAGCAATAATGAAATTAAGTTGTTTCTTTTAAGTGAGCATGTCATACCAGAACAGCGAAAGAATGACAAATGTTTTTTTGGGGGTAGAATTTACCACATAAGAGATACAGTTTCAAGTAAAAATAAAAAAAAAGCCATACAGACAATAACATTTAAACTTAGCAATATGTAAAGCCAGAATAGTGAATTGTAAAAGGGGAAGACTCTAAGCATGGCATGTATAGATTACAAAAAAAGCATCTGACAGCATCCCACATTCATGAATAAAGGAATGCTTACAGATGTACAAGATACATCCTACAGTGATGAATTAAATTATGGTGACCATGAAACAGTGGCAAACCACACTGCAGTTAAGCCATGACAATCTGCAAATTATTATCCCAGGGATGAAAATTCAAAAGGGGATATTCTAGGGTGATTCTTTGTCACCACTGTTTTGTCTTGTCCTTAACCCATTAAATTGTTTGCTTTAGCAGATTAGGTCATGGGTACAAACTGGCTCCCAGTAAACAACCTTTTTTAAAGACTTCTCATCTACTTTTTGGAAATAACTTAAAACTATGCAATTCAGCAGCTGAGGAGTGGAAAGCAAAACTGCAAGTGATTAAAATTTTCTCAGATATAAGAGTGCTATTAGGTCTTGATAAATGTGCAAAAGGAATGGTTAAAGCTGAAAGCTGTAATACAAAGAAAACATCAGTTTGAGACAGGAATGTGATATAAAGAAACATGAGCAAGATGAAGTGTATAAATATTTGGGAACTAATGAATGATCAATTAAAAAAAATAATACTGAAAATAGCCTTTCTATCAAGGAATAAAGTCCAACTACAAACCAATTTGCTCTGGACTTAGAACAACAGGGATAAACTTTAAAAGATGGATGTAGGTTCAGTTACAACGATTTTAATATTTTTAATTACACAAACATAAGTATCAATAAATCACATTTTGATTTATTTTCAAAAGGTTTCACCTTTACACCTAGGGTTAAAGCAAATATGTTTAACATAGTGGTGGACCTCAAACTTATTAGAAAGAAAAAATTGGAACTTTTTTTAGTGGACAAGAAATTAGGAATATTGGGGACAAATTGGTGAATAGAAGCACTTTGAACCCACCTTTGCACCCTCAACTCAAGAATTTTGAAGTGTTAGTAGAAAATGAATTAAGGAAAGCACTCAAAAAATAAAGTGAAATCTAATGTGACAGTCGATGAAAGAGAAATTCTGCAGACATGCAGGAATAACAAAAACCTGAGAGTGATGAAGCCTGACAAGGGTGGGGGGAGGGGTGGTACTGATAGACCATATAACCTACAAAGGAAAAATGTTAAAGATTTTAAGTGATGAAAACAAATACACAAGGGTTTCAATTAATGAAGTGAACATAGCTTACATTAAAATATCAGTATGCTTGAATGACTTACTGATGGAAGGCCTGATAGACAGGGAAACCTACAATTTTTTATATGTAGAAAAACCTAGAGTCCCATCTATTTTCAGCATTCCGAAGGTGCACAAGAATTTTAATGATCCGCCTTCTAAGACCCATAGTTTCTGCAGAGGGGTCTGTTACAGCACCTTTAGCCATATATGTAGATCATAAAGTTAAAAAACTTGTTATGGGCAATGACAACATTTTAAATGATTCTTGGGACTTTTTAAGAAGGTTGAATGACACATTACATTCTGATAACTTATGCTTTATCACATTGGATGTAAATGACTTGTTCACATGTATACCACACGACATAGGTTTGAAAAAACTTTAGCTGACTTCAGAGACAACTCCATAAATTTCAGACCGTCCTAATTTTAATGGACTTGGTTTTAAAGAACAATTTTATATTTTTTTAAGGGGGGTATTACAGACAACTCAGGGGTGTAGCAATGGTTCCGCATTGCACACCTACTTATGCTAATATTATTTTGGCATAATGGGAAAACAATTCCGTACTGAACTCTGAGTACAGGTAACATAATGAAAATTTTATGGACGTGCTGGTTTCGTTCCTGTATTCAAAATAAAGACACTGGTTTGTGAACGGCTGGTATCCAGTGCGAATCAGAGGAAAAGCAGAGGAGACCCAGGAGACAATTGTGGACTAGAACATCCCTGGATGACTGCCCTAGTGGGGTATCAGAGTGAAGTACTTGCTACATTTGTTGTTTAGGAGAGAGGCAAAGAGGTCGTAGCAAGGCTGGCCCCAATGCCTAGGATTCACTACTGATTGGTTCAGGGACCACTTTTGTGAACCTAAGAGCCATCTGCTTAGTCGGTCTGCTGAATGTTGGACTTCCCACGGATGTGCTTTGCAATGAGAAAGCAGTTTGAAGAAATCACCCATTCCCAAATTCTCATGGTCTCCCTGCACAACGGGTATGAACGGGATCCCTCCTGCTTGTTGATGTACCAATCTATGGACATGTTGTCGGACAAAACAAACTCTCCCCAGAGGAGGGCAGTCCTGAAAGGCTTGCAATGTGAAAAGGACTGCCCTCATCTCCAGTACATTTATGTGTAATTTGGTCTCTGTCATGGACCATGTGCCTTGGACCATCTTTCCCAGAAAATGCCCCACCACCACTACAAAAGGGAGGCGTCCGTGGTCATCGCAGTCATAGGAGTGGGGGAAATTAAATATCTGTAGAGATGGAGGTCAGTTGCAAGGATTTTGTGGATGATACCTGTAATTCAAAGTGAGCCTGACTGGGGTTGACAATGGATGGCACCGAATAGACCATTGTGCCACTAGGGTCCAGTGGATAACTCGCATAAACAACCTGTCTAGGGACACTAGAAGAATGGCAGCTGACATGGATCCTAGGGCCATGAGGACAGTACAGTTGGGTACACTTATCATAAATGTAGATGTTCCAGTGTATTCACTGTTGTAGTCATCACACTTGGGTTATCTGACTGCAGGTAGCCCTCAGTCGCCCCGAATATCAGAGTCTTGGGATTTCTGCATCGGACGCCATCATCTCTTACATGATGTCAGTCGTCAGGGGGTATAAAATATGCAGCTGATGCCATTACATCAGTTTTTCTTGCCCTAGATGTCAGGAGCCCCCAAAATAGGAAGCTATTACATGGTGTGAACACCTTCAGTAAAAAGTAAATACCCCTGCCATAAAAGATGGCCATAAAGAGGATAGGAAAAAAGGATAGAGAAAGCCAGGGGGGATAGAGGGAGGGAAACCAGGACTGCAACAGTGAATACACTCGAACATCTACATTTATGGTAAGTGTACACAACTGTACTATGTTCTTCGTGTTTCACTGTTGCAGTCATCACACTTGGGTTGATTCCCAAAGCTGAGGAAGGGTGGAGGCAGTCAAGAAGTGCTAGGGCTGGCTAGCAGGCCTTGTAATACTGCTGTAGCAAATCCAGCTCTGGATTTAGAAAAAATAGTTAAGTGGTAATGCTTGGTGAAGGTGTGTACAGAACTCCAAGTTGCAGCTTCCAGGATGTCCCTGGTGAGGTCACCCCTGAAAAATGCTGTAGAGGTTGAAGTAGCTCGAGTGGAATGAGTTCTGATCCTCAGAGGGGTATGTTTTCCATGGTGCTTTTAGCAGAAATGGATGCAGTGTGCTATCTATTTGGAAATGGTTTGCTTCGAAATGGCCTTGCCCTCTGCCCCCGTAGCAAAGCTGACTAGTAGCTGGTCAGATTTTCTGAAAGGCTTCGTCCTGTCAAGGTAGAGCCTGAGCTGTCTGTGCATGTCCAAGGAGTGCAAGATCCTTTCCCTTCTATTCTGAGGATTAGGGAAAAGGGTTGGCAAATGGATGGATTGCTTTAAAGCCACACTGGATACCACCTTGGACATAAAGGAAGGGTTAGTCCTGAGGGGAAACCCTGTCAGCATGGAAAATAATGAAGCGCTCCAACACCATTAGTGCCTGTAACTCAGACACTCTTCTTGCTGAAGTAATAGCTAGAAGTAAGTCTGTTTTCCAAGAGAGTAATTTTAATGCTGCTGAAACAGCAGGTTCAAATGGGGGAAGTGTGAGCTTTTCCAGTACAAAGTTAAGGCCCAAGCCAGAGTGGGAGCTCTCCTAGGGAGCCTTAAATTGTTAGCTCCTCTAAGGAACTGCTTGATGAGAGGGTGAGAAAAGAGAGGAGGCTCAGTATTATAATGAGCTCAGATGGCAGAGGCATGAATCTTAATGGATGAGAAAGATAGGCCTCTGTGGAGCAGCTCTGCTAGGTAATCAAGGATTTGAGGTAAGTTGGGCACAGCTGTGTCCTTTCCTTGAGACCGACTCCCAAGAACAATACCTTTTCCACTTTTCAGCATAGGATTTCCTAGTATGAGGCCTTCTGGCCTCAATAATGACGTCCAACACCTGTTTGCTGAGGGATGCTGGTGGTGTATTCATGGGATAAGCCAGGCTACAAGGTTTAGGGTTTGCAGCTGTGGATGCAAAATCTGTCCCTCCTGCGGAGACAGCAGGGAAGGTGTCTGATGTACGTGCCAGGGTAGCACTGCTGTCAGACTGCATAGGAGTGGGTACCAGTGCTGGTGTGGTCAGTCTGGTGCAATAAGGATTGCCCTTGGTCTGTCCTGTTTGATCTTGAGTAGTACATTTGAGAGGAGTGTCAGAGGAGGAAAGGCATAAATTGAGAGGTTTTCCCATGTAAAGGATAGGGCGTCCACCTTCCAGGCTCTGCTGTGAGGGTTCCAGGTGCAAAATTTGTTCAATTGGTGGTTTTGGGGGGAGGCAAAAAGGTCCACCTCTGGAGTTCCCCACCTCTAAGTTAGAAGTTTGAATGAGTTGGGTTCCGGTTTCCATTCATGAAGGTTCAGTAGATTTCTGCTTAAGTCATCTGCCAGTGAATTTTGCTTGGAATTGAGCTTGTAGGTGCACTTGGATGCTCAAAAGGCTGTGTTCCACAGAGCCATGTCTAATCTGCAGAGTGGGTAGAATGAGTCCTGTCCTGCTTGTTTATGTACTACATAACTGTGGTGTTGTCTGTCTTTATCAGGAGCTGTCCTGGAAGGATAAGGTATTTGAAGACTGTCAGAGCATTCTATATAGCTAGCACCTCTTTTTGATTGATATGCAGGGGAATTTGTTCTGGGCTCCATTTGCCATGAATGCATTTGCCTGCCATGTGAGCCCCCCATGCATAGTCTGATGAGTCGGTTGTCAGAGTATGGGTGGCGAGGGGTTGAGTGAAAGAAGTCCCTTGTTGTGGTTGCATGCTTCTGCCCACCAAAGGAACTCTGACAAGGTATGATAAGAATCACTGCTTCCACGTCCTGAGAATGTTGACACCAGAGACTTTTTAAGTACCAATCAAGTTTCCTCATATGCAATCTTGCATATGGAATTAGCAGAATGCATGAGGCCATGAACCCTAAGACTTGCAGTATTTTCCTTGCAGATAGCTGGGTTTTGTTGGCCATTAGTTTGAAATAGTTTGTCAGATGGACCTGTTTTTCTGGAGTGAGGAATGCCATCTAGGAAGTTGTGTTCAAGCTTGCTTCCAGGAATAGAATTTGCTGGATGGGCACCAGTTGTGATTTCTTTTCGGTGATGGTGTATCCCAGTGAAGTTAGAAGTCTTTTTACAAATGCCAGGTGCTGGCAATCGTCCAAGTATGGGTATATTTGAATATTTATCTGCCTGCAGTATGCAATGGCTGGACCCAGGCATTTTGTGAATACTCTGGGCACAGTAGATAAGCTAAAGGAAAGGGCAGAGAACTGATAGTGCATAGAGCCTACCCTGAAACGTAGATATTTCCTGCAAGACCCCCTTATGGGGATGTGCAGATAAGCTTTTTTAAGTCTAGGGTGACTAACCAGGCATCCTTGGCTAGCATAGAAAAAAGCTGTTGCAGTGTAAGCATTTTGAATTTTGGGACCACTAGAAAGGTGCTGAGAACTGATAATTCCAGGATAGGGTGCCAAGAGCTCTCTTTTCTGGGCACCAGAAAAAGTCTGCAGTAGAAACCCTGTCCCCTTTGTTCTACTGGAACAGGCTGAATAGCCTTGATATGGAAAAGGGAAAGTACTTGCTTTTGAGCCTCTGCCCACTGGTTTGGAGGATAGTCTGGCAACCCGCTTGGTGTTGAGTGAAAAATACGATAAACCAAAAACCAAATGCAAATGTAACAGGCTATAGAAGCTTGAAGTCCTAGACAATAAAGACTCCCATATAATGCACACTTTTAATATAACAAAAGAACACAAGAATAAGCACTTTCAACCAGCTTAAATGGCCTTCATCAGATTCATCTGAAACAGTCATCAATTACACACACACATACATACACACACACACACATATATATATATATATATATATATATATATATATATATTTATATATAAAATCCAACCACAGGAAATGAGTTTAATTAATCAATTAAAACATTTTTTACGTGTTTAAATGTTAAGATATTTAAAAAACGTGTGTATAAAAATATGTGTATACATACGTATATGTATATAAATAACACAAATATCAAGTACATCATTCAGTCAGTTCACATTTAGTACAAACCAATAATAATAAAAACATAATGGATTGAATGAAAATGAATGAAAATACTAAACAGAATATTATTGCCAAACGTCTTAGGAATACATAAAGTACAATACAATAAAGTTGATCATGTTCTAGCTTATTGTCAAAAACATTACAGATAGGAATTGGAATGTTCTTAGAGGTAACATTGGAGTCTACAGTTGTCTAGGCCATCAACCTAGGTTTGTATACAAGACTGGCAGGAATATAAAGTTCCAACTTGAAAATTATAAAAGTGATAGGACTAAGAAAGTACTCAGATGGACTACAAAATGTAAAGCTTGCAACCAGTGTGCTTATATATATGAGGGTAAGAGTTAATTACTTTAAATAATTTGTGTAAAAATAAAATTGATTTCCAGACAGGAAACTGTAATACTAAAAGTGTGGTTTATTTGGCCATGTGTACGGCCTGCCCAGCATTTTACGTTGGGAAGATGGATAGGCACTTAAAAAATAGAATTTATGAACACATATATAATATCAAAAAAGAAAACACAAAGAATGCCTTGTTTGGACACATACAGTCTAATAATTCTAACCACACCTTTTGTTTTTCTATACTTGAGAAAGTGCACTTCAATCCTAGAGTGGGTGATGAAAAACGTCTATTGGAAGAAAAAGAAATTATATGGCAAGTCAAATTAAATGCATCTAACCCCCCTGGAATAAATGATTACATATCACTGAAACCCATTTTAAAGGCTAGAACATGATCAACTTTATTGTATTGCACTTTATTGTATTCCTAACACGTTTGACAATAATATTCTATTTAGTATTTTCAATCATTTTCATTCAATCCATTATGTTTTTATTATTATTTTTATTACTGGTTTGTACTAAATGTGAATTGACTGAATGATGTACTTGATATTTATGTGTTAATTACATACATTTATACAACGTCCCCCCCCATTAATATTCAAAAATGTGCACACTGATTGGTCACCGTGCACATTGTAAATCAGTTATAGTAATGGAAAAAAGGTCCGGTCGCCCGGACTTTTTCCATTACTATAACTCTTTTTTAAGCAACGGAGAAAGTACAGTTGTGTATACCTACCATAAATGTAGATGTTCGAGTGTCTTCACTGTTGCAGTCATAACTGTAGGGTACTCCTGCCAGCAGGCAGCCCGAGGTCGGCCAGAATATCAAAGTCTGGGTCCGGCGTCGGCTGTTCCATCTAGAACCCTGACGTCAGAGCGCACAAGTATAAGGCTGACAGCCGACGCCATCTTCTCCAGCCTTTCTTGCCCCTGATGTCAGAAGCCCCCATAAAAACAAAAGGTGTCCCAAGGGAAACACAAATACAACAGAAAGGTAGTGGAAAAGGAAACACAGTAAGCAAATAGAAACAAGAGGGGTCTGGAGGGAGGGAAACACCGACTGCAACAGTGAAGACACTCGAACATCTACATTTATGGAAGGTATACACAACTGTACTATGTTCTTCGTGTTTCACTGTTGCAGTCATAACTGTAGGGTAGAATCCCAAAGCAGAGGATACGGGTGGAGGTTATGAAGAAGGAGCAGCTAGAAGACCCTGCAAGACAGCAGAGGCAAAGCCTCCCCTAGACTTAGAGAACAAAGGGAGGTTATAGTGCTTGGAAAAAGTATGCACAGAGCTCCAATTGGCAGCCTCCAGAATGTCCTTGGTAGGAACTCCTCTGAGAAAGGCTGCTGAAGTGGCAGCTGCTCTAGTAGAATGAGTCCTGACGTTACCTGGAATCTGTTTTCCATAAAAAGAGTAACAATATCTTATTCCATGAGCAATCCATTTGGAAATAGTTTGCTTAGAAATAGCTTTACCTAGAGAACTGGAAGCAAAAGAAATAAGCAATTGATCTGATTTTCTGAAACTTTTAGTTTTGTCCAGGTAAAAACGTAGTTGCCTGTGTACGTCCAATGAATGCAAAATCCTTTCCCCCTTATTTTGGGGTTTTGGGAAAAAAGTAGGTAGATGGATAGTCTGATTTAGAGCCACTCTAGAAACTACCTTAGGCATAAAAGTAGGATTGGTCCTCAAGGAAACTCTGTCCTGATGAAAGATGAGGAATGGTTCCACTGCCATGAGGGCTTGTAACTCAGATACCCTTCTGGCAGAAGTCAAGGCCAACAAGATAGCGGTCTTCCAGGATAAGAACTTAATGTCCGCAGAAGCAGCAGGCTCAAAAGGAGGCAAAGTAAGCTTTTCCAAGACATAGTTGAGATCCCAAGGAGGGACAGGAGGAGTTCTAGGAGGATTTAAATTCTTAGCTCCTCTCAGAAATTGCCTAACCAACTGGTGTGAAAAAATGGGAGGATCACAATTGAAATGAGCCGAAATAGCAGAAGCATGAATTTTAATGGAAGAAAAAGAAAGACCTTTAATCAAAAGGTCTGAGAGATAAAGAAGAATAGATGAAATATCGGGCATCAAAGGATCAGAGCCACGATCCTGCATCCAAATACAAAATCTTTTCCATTTAGCAGCATAAGATTTCCTTTTACTAGGACGCCTAGCTTCCAAAAGAACATCCAAAACCTGTTTAGGAAGAGAAGAAGGAATCAATTGCCTTTGATGAGCCAAGCTGCCAGGCAGAGAGTCTTGATTTGAGAGTGAAATACCTGACCCTGATGCTGGGACAGTAGAGAATGGGTCAGAGGAAGACTCCAAGGAGGTTCCAAGCAAAGGTGCAGTAGAGTAGGGTACCAAAACTGACGAGGCCATTTTGGAGCTATCAAAATGATCAGTCTGGGTTTGTCTAGCTTTATCTTTAGCAATACCCGAGGCAGAAGAGGAAGAGGAGGGAAGGCATAGCCCGAAAGATTCCTACAGCTGAAGGACAGGGCATCCACTTTCCAAGCTGTCTTGTGGAAGGTCCTGGTGCAAAAGAGAGGCAATTGATGGTCGAGATGGGATGCAAACAGATCTATCTGAGGACAGCCCCAAACTGCAGTTATCTTGCTGAATACGTTGGGGTCTAACATCCATTCGTGAGGATCCAAAATGTTTCTGCTTAGGCTGTCTGCTAAGAGACTTTGTTTTCCAGGAATGAATTGTGCCTGAAGATCCAGATTCAAATTTAGAGCTGTGTCCCATAAGATCATGGCAAGTCTGCAAAGGGGGTAAGAGTGAGAACCCCCTTGCTTGTTGATGTACCACATGACCGTGGTATTGTCTGTTCGAATTAGCAGAGGTCCTGGCTTCAAAAGAGTCTGGAAGGCTAGAACCGCATTTTGGACTGCTAACATTTCTTTCAAGTTGATGTGCCATAGAAGGTGTTTGTTTGTCCAAGAACCCTGTTGGCATTTGTCTAGAAAATGAGCTCCTCATGCATAATCCGAGGCGTCCGTGGTTATGATCTGAGTAGGTTGAGGTAGACGAAAGGGCTTGCCTTCGTTCAAAGCACACGCCCTGGACCACCAAAGGAATTCCTTTTGGAGGCAGGGAATCAGTGGAATCATTGTATCCAGACTGTGGCAATGTTGAGACCATACACTCTTTAGGTACCATTGAAGTTTCCTCATGTGAAGCCTCGCATTTGGAATCAACAGGATGCAAGAGGCCATGTAGCCCAGAGCCTGCAGGAATTTCCTTGCAGTGAGCTGAGTCAATGCTGCCAAGGTCTTGAAAATTGAAGCCAGCTGTAACTGTTTTTCTGGAGTAAGGAAGGCCTTCTGTAAACTTGTGTCCAAAAGAGCTCCCAAGAAGGTCATTCGTTGAGAAGGAATCAAATGTGACTTTTTTGTGTTCACTGAGAATCCCAGTAGTAGTAGAAGACGAACAAAATGCAGATGTTGAAGTAGAAGGTCTTTGCTGTCCGCCTGAATTAGACAGTCGTCCAGATAGGGGTAAATCTGAATCCCCTGAAGTCTGCAGTAAGCTACTACTGGAGCCAGGCATTTGGTAAAAACTCTGGGCGCAGTAGATAAGCCAAATGGCAGTACAGAGAATTGGAAGTGTCTCGAGCCTGCTTTGAATCCGAGGTACTTTCTGCATTGAAGCCTTATGGGGACGTGTAAGTAAGCCTCTTTTAAGTCCAATGTTACCATCCAAGCATCTTGTGAGAGCACTGGAAGAAGTTGTTGAAGTGTAAGCATTTTGAATTTTGGAATTTCCAAAAAGGTGTTTAATATTGAGAGGTCCAGAATAGGTCTCCAGGAGTTTTGTTTTCTTGGGACCAGAAAAAGTCTTGAGTAAAAACCTTTCCCCACCTCTAAAGTGGAACAGGTTCTATGGCTCTTAAGGCTAATAAAGCGTACACTTGATTTAAGGCCTCTGTCCATTGATGTTTTGGCAGATCTGGCCAGCCGGAAGGCCTTGGCAGAGTGTGAAAGTGGAATCTGTAACCTTTCAAAATCACGTCTAACACCCATTTGTCCTGAGTAATGCGAGTCCAATTTTGGTAAAAAAGAGAAAGTTTTCCTCCGAGAGGGGCATCCAGGAAAGGAGGACCTGAAGCCCAACAGAGGGAGTCATTGAGTCTGCTTTCTTTGGGTTTGAGATCTGTCTTCTCCCCTTCTAGGTGAAGAAGCAGTCCACTGTCTAGATCTGTAAGAGGCCTGAGCCTGAGACCGATCTCTGGAGCGTCTATATCTTCCCCTTTGAGGCCTGTCAGAGGTGGGAAAAGACCAATTTTTGGAGGGCCAATTTCTGGAAAATCTAGGAGGCTGTACTTGCAAGAAATCTTTTACAGTCTGCATAGACTTGGCTTTTTCTTCCATCTTTTTAATAACCTCCTCAGCCTTAGACCCAAATAAGACATCATGCTGAACAGGGGCATCTAGCAATTTTGCCTTAACTTGTTCAGGTAAATTCTGCTCACGAAGCCAAGCATGTCTCCTGATAACAGTACCAGAGGCAGCCGCCCTTCAAGAAGCCTCTAAGGCATCAAAACCACAATGTAAACTATGTTTGCTAACTTGTTCAGTAGCATGCAACACATCCTGTAATTCCTTGTCCTCAGCACATGCAGGAAAAGTAGAAATCCTTTGCTTTAAAACAGATAAAAGAAACTGTTGATACTTAAACATGTGAAACTGGCAATTTAAAGCTCTAATAGAAAGGGTAGCTGAAGTATAAACCTTTTTGCCCCACCTATCCAAGGCACGAGAATCCTTTTCAGAGGGTATAGGATTCTTAGATGAGGCGGCCTTAGCAGCCTTGGAACCCTCTTGAAATAGTTTCAGGATCAGCAGAAGGGTTCTTGAATAAGAATTGATGGGAATCAGGGACCCTGTAAAATCTATCAGGCTTAGAAGGAGCAGGCGGCATGGAATCAGGATTTAAGTTAGCTTCAGAGAAGGCATCATCCACAATGTCAAGTACAGGAGGAATAGCTAAAGGCCTGTGCTGAGGGAGAAGAAGAAATTCCCTGAGTCTCTTTTTGGAAGCAGAATAATCCTGACCTTCCCAATGAAAATGCTCCCTCATCTCATGCAAGGTCTCCCCAAAAAAAAATCTTCAGGGGGAGAGGCAGAGGGAACAGAATCCTCTGCATCCGAATCCTCATAAGGAGGAAAAGAGTAATCCTGATCAGAGGAAGAAACAGATGCCTGATCAGAAGAATCATAAGGGAAATCCTGTCTAGGCCTTTTCTCAGGAGGAGGGTGAGAGCCCCTAATCATAGTTAATAAATCCTCAGCCATCCGAAGTAATTGCTTCTGAGTCTTAGGAGCTGAATCTGAAGAAGCTTGAGCAGAAAGTCTGGGTTTAACAGGAGTCTTTGACTTGGCTTTTGCCTTTGTGGAAATAGTAATGTGTGAAGGCCTGAAGACCCCCTCAAAAGCCGGAACCTGCACAGCGGTTCTGGACCCATCTGAAGGAGCGACGTCCGAAGGTCCTGCAGCAGACAAATTACTGGGCCTAGTTGGCTCACCATGTGAGTCCGTGTCGGCCATCGGTTCTGAAGTGGCGGACGACAGGGGCTGCAAAAGCGCCTCACTGATGACCGCCGAACCCGAAGCTGGCTCCGGCTGCAAAGTATCCTGTTTGGACCTCGGAGGCCTGTCCTTGTCTTTGCGCTTCTTTTGTAATCCGGTAGTCGGTAAAGTATCCGATGACATCCTATAATTAAATTGTCTACCGAAGTAATTCAAGGCCCAATCGTACCTACGCTTGATAGTGCGAGAATTAAACCTGGCACAGAACCGACAACAAGAAACGTCGTGGTCAGGGCCTAAGCAAGGTAGACAGTAAGAGTGGAAATCTTTATGAGGTATTTGTTTTCCACACGAAACACAATTATTAACTTGTTCTGACATCGGAGGAGCAAGAAAAAAGTTTCCCCAACGGGGTACTTAGCTTTGAGAAGAGAAGTAGAAAACTTCGGACCGACGACAATCACACCACGTTGTCTTGAAAACGCCAACCAACAACTAGCGAACTGCTTTGCACCGCACTGCAAGAAAGACTGGAGAAGATGGCGTCGGCTGTCAGCCTTATACCCGTGCGCTCTGACATCAGGGTTCTAGCTGGAACAGCCGACGCCGGACCCAGACTTTGATATTCTGGCCGACCTCGGGCTGCCTGCCGGCAGGAGTACCCTACAGTTATGACTGCAACAGTGAAACACGAAGAACATCACAAGATCTCCATTGCTTCATACTGTCTCGCTATGTTAAACAAGTTTAACATAGCAAGACAGCTTTAAAAAAGCAACGGAGATTCTCTGTTGCTTATTTTAAAGCTGTCTCGCTATGCTAAACCCATTTAACATAGCGAAACAGTTTCTAAAAAGCAACGGAGATCTTGCTTTCTCCATTGCTTTTGCCCACAGCTCTGATGTACTGCGTAGGCATGCGCAGTACATCAGAACTGCCGCAGAATACCAGACAGCTGTGGAAGGGCAGCAAGGAGGCATTATACAATGCCATTATTTAAGAAAAGTAATTATTTTTTTTCTTAAATAATGTCATTCTATAAAAGCAATAACCCACTTCTGGGTGTGGGTAATGCTGGATTTACCCACAGTTGGCTTTGTGGCTACTCGGGCTTCGCCCTCGTGACCAAACCACACCAACCATGGGTAAATCCAGCATTACCCACACCCAGGCGTGGGTTATTGCTATAATAAGTATGTATACATATATGTTTATACACACAAAGGTTTTTAAGTATCTTTTTAACATTTAAATACGCAAAAAATGTTTTAATTGATTAAGCTCATTTCTTGTGGTTGGATTATATATATATATATATATATATATATATATATATATATATATATATATATGTGTGTGTGTGTGTTTGTGTGTGTGTGTAATTGATGACTGTTTCAGATTAATCTGATGAAGGCCAGTTAAGCTGATTGAAAGTGCTTATTCTTGTGTTCTTTTGTTATATTAAAAGTGTGCATTATATTGGAATCTTTATTGCCTAGGACTTCAAGCTTCTATAACCTGTTACTTTTGCAACCCGCTTGGTGTTGGCAGTGAGTGGAAGTAGAATCTGTATCCCTGGGATACAATGTTTAGAAACCATCGGTCCTGAGTAATGCACATCCAGTTTTTGGCATCCAGGGCGAGTTTTCCTCCTAGGCGCACAAGTACTTGGCATAGCTCGGAAGGATAGCTGAAAAGTCATTGTGAACTTTTTCCATAAGGGGGTGGCTTACCACTCCCTGGTTTTGAGATGGAAACACTCCATTGTTTAGATCGCTGCATACTCTGAGACTGTAGTCTTGGTGGCCCGTTTCTACTGGGTTTGGACTGAGAAGGCCTGAGAGGGACTGGAAAGGAGCAGTTTTGTAAAGGCCAATGCCTACTGAATCTAGGTGGCTGCACCTGTAAGAAATCTTTGACTGTTTGCATAGATTTAGATTTTTCTTCCATCTTTTTAAGAATTTCTTCTGCTTTTGTGCCAAACAAATGCTCCTGATTAAATGGAGCATCTAGTAATTTTGCTTTGACATGGTCAGGCATGACTTGTTCTTTTAGCCAAACATGCCTTCTTAGTACAGACCCAGTGACAGCAGCCCTGCAAGATGCTTCTAAGGCATCAAACCCACATTGCAAAGTCCGTTTATTAACTTGGTTTGCATAATGCATTAACTCTTGTTGTTGTTGTGTCTTTCGGCTTTTCCAGGTTAGGGGTCGCCACAGCGGAAATTCTAGTCCGCTAATGATTAGCAGTAGATTTTTACGTGCCGAGTTGCCGACCCTGATGCACAACCTTCAACGAAGATACGTCCATTCACACACGTCTCCAAACAGAAGACGCTCTAGCTGAGAATCAAACAGGACAACGTCTTATTGTGAGGCGACAATGCTACCGCAACACCACCACCACAATGCATTAACTCTTGTAAATCTTTTTTTCTGCACAATCTGGAAGCAACATCATTTTTTTGTTTAATTAGTTCCATAATATGTTGCTGGTACTTCAACATGTGAAACTGGCAATTTAAATCCCTGATGGCAAGAGTTGCAGAGGTATATACCTTCTTACCCCATCTGTCTAAAGCACTAGAATCCCTGTCTGAAGGGGTAGGGTTTTTGGCTGTAGTAGCCTTAATGCCTTTAGGCCCCTGGGAAATGGTCTCTGGATCCGCAGTAGGATTCTGAGAGAGAAATGTATGAGAATCAAGTACTCTGTATTACCCGTTAGATGGTAAGGTGTCAGGAGTAAGACATCAACAGTATTGAAGACATAGTCTACAATATCCAGGACTGGGGATACAGCTAGAGGCCTGTGCTGAGGCAAATCTAAAAATTCCCAAAGTCTCATTTTGGACTGAGGATAGTCCTGGCATTCTCAGCGGAAATGCTCTCTAAAGGTATGCAAGGTTTCACCAAAAGAGAAATCCTCTGGAGGGGAGGCAGGGGAAATGGATTCCTCTGCGTCTGAATCCTCATAGGTAGATAAGGGTAGGGTCACAGTCATCAGACTTCTGGTCTGTAGAATCAGAAGGAAATTCAATTCTTTGTCTTTTGGCAGGGGAAGGCTGGGTTTCTCTAATAAGAGTAATAAGGTCTTCAGCCATTCTAAGCATTTATTTTTGTGGCATGGGAGGATGAGGATGAGCATGCACTTTGGACATGGGTTTTCTAGGCGTAGTGCGAACTCTGGGCCTGATAAACTCAGTAGTTTTAGTAGGAGATGAAGTTGTCTGTTTACTATGAATATCGGTAGGTCGGAATACACCCTCAGAAGCTGGCGGCTCCAGACCCATCCAAAGTAGAGACATCCGCAGGTTCCATGGTCAAAGAAGCATCTCGCAGCATACCAGACTCTGAATGGGTCTCAGCAGAGGCCTGCAAATCTGTAGAAGTGGGGATCAGGGGTTGCAAAGGCGCCTCACTGAGTACTGGCGGACTGGTGACAAGCTTAACGGAAGTTTCATCGGCAGTTTTTGACCTATGTGGTCTGTCTCTGTCTTTGTGCTTTTTCAGAAAATCGGTAGTCGGATGGCTTACCAAAGCCATTTCGGAATACAGAGAATGAAGAGAGAAAGAATTTAGCTACAAAAGTAGCCAGACGAAGAATGTTTCGGGCATTAAACAAGGCACAAAACCAACAGCTAGGGACGTCGTGGTCTGAGCCTAAAGAGGTGACGCAGTAAGAATGAAAATCTCTGAGGTATTTGCTTTCCACAGGCAAGACAATTGTTAATTTTTTCTGACATCGGTTAGAGCAAGAAAAAAGAATCCCCAATGGGGTACTTAGCTTTAGAAGACGTCGGGTCTGAAACTTGAAAAATGAAAATTTCAGGTAGCAGCCGACCGGCACTTGCGAACTGCGTCATGCTCCTTCTCAGCAAGAAAGACTGATGTAATGGCATCGGCTGCATGTTTTATACTCGACGACCTGACGTCATGGAAGAGGTGACAGCATCTGACGGAGAATTCCCAAGACTCTGGTATTTGGGCCGACTGAGGGCTACTGCAGGCAGATAACCCAAGTGTGATGACTGCAACAGTGAAACATGAAGAACATCAGTCAGGCTGATGGAGTCGGTGTGTCTAGCAAAAGCTGAACCTGCTGTCGCAAGAATATTATTCTCTGGGGAGGTACGGCTGCTGTGTGATTGTGTTCAACTGCATCCCTATGAATTTGACATCATGTACAGGAGTCATCTTGGATTTCACTGTGTTCACTGTAATTCCCATACAATAGAACAGGTGCAACATAACCTGAATAGCCTGAAGTAGTTGATGCCTTGTGGGTACCATTAGAAGCCAATCATTCAAGGTAAGGAAACACCTGGAATCCTTGCAGATGGAGGTGAGATTCAACCACTGCCATGCATTTAGTGAACACCCAGTGAGCAGTGGTGAGGGCAAAGGCCAGTGCTCTGAACTGGTAATGACTGGCCTCTAGCCTGAATTACAGATATCTCCTGGAGTGCCTGTCTATTTTGATATGATAGTGCGTGTCCTGGAGATCTACAGAGCACACCCAATCATCCTCGCACAGAAGTGTCAGAATGGACTATACCGTAACCATGCAGAACTTCAACTTCTTTATGAATAAATTCAGACTGCTCAGATCCAAGATGGGTCGAACGTCCCTTGTCGTACTTGGCACCAAAAAATAGAAGTTATGTTCTTACCATAACGTTCCATGTTAGTTGTCTTCTTCTCGACTTCTTTCTTGCTGGATGGGTTCGGAGCCGACCTCGGCTCCGACTCGGCCACTCTAAAAGCTCGAGAGTTGGTTCCACCGGCTCGAGGCTGCCCCTATATCCCACAATGCTAGGCGTGAATTACCTCAGATCTCGTTTGTGAGCTAGGCCCAGCTAAAAATACAACCAGAAAAACTGGAAAGAGAGTCCACCTCTATAAACAAAGGGAAAGAGGAATGGTGACCTAAAGCCTGATCCAGGAAAATATGCACCGCAGAGCATATAGCTATAGCAAAGAGGTGGTAGAAAGAGAGGTCATAATCAAACTCCTCCAGGTCTGTCCAGGCCAGGGGAAGGAGGGGGCCTTAGAAAGAAGGCGAGAAGAAGACAACTAACATTGAACGTTATGGTAAGAACATAACTTCTATATGTTAAGTTGTCTATCTCGCCTTCATTCTTGCTGGATGGGACCGCGTCCCTAGCACCTTGTCCCGGGTGGCCTAACGGAACAGACTCTTGAGAACAGTGGTACCAAAGTTAGCTCTATGCCTAGAAGCTAAATCCAACTTATAATGTGAAATGAAAGTGTGAGGAGTAGCCCAAGTAGCCGCTGCACAAATGGTGTCAATAGGCAGTCTGTCTTGGAAGGCTATAGAAGTAGCCAAAGCTCTGGTGGAGTGGGCCTTAGGTTTGTTAGGCAGCTTTTGGTGTCTAATTTCATAAACAATTGAAATCACAGATGTTAGCCATCTAGATAGCGATACCTTGGAAACAGAAAGTCCCTTTCTGCCTACCGCACAAGAGACAAACAGCTGGTCAGTTTTTCTGAATTGTTTGGTCCTATCCAAATAGTACCTTAACTGACGATGAACATCTAGCCAATGCAGTTTTTGTTCAGACCTATTAGAATATTCTGGAAAAAACACAGGAAGGTCAATGCTTTGATTTAGGTTAGAAGCAGAGGCTACCTTAGGTAAAAAGGACGGGTTGGTTCGTAAGGATACCCTGTCTTTGTGGAACAACAGATATGGTGGTCGACAGCTGAGTGCATGAAGTTCTGAAACTCTTCTAGCTGAAGTAATAGCTACCAGAAAGAGAGTCTTCCATGATAGCAATTTTAAAGAACAGGAAGCTGCAGGTTCGAAAGGGGGGAGAATCAAAGAACTGAGAACTAAATTAAGGTCCCAAGGAGGAGGAGGATTTCTTATAGGAGGTCCGAGTAGAAAAACTCCCTTCAAAAAGGCTTTGCAAAGCTTGTGGGACATTATGGCAGACTCTGAAATGCCCACATGAAAGTTAGATATAGCCGCCAATTGAACTTTGAGAGTAGAAGGAGATGAACCTGCATGAAAGAGTTCAGCTAGAAAATCAAGAACCATATGGATGGGAGCAGTGAAAGGATCAAAGTCCCTTCCTTGAGCCCAATAGGCGAAACGTTTCCACTTACTCAGATAAATCTTTCGAGTGGAAGATTTACGGGAAGCTATCAAAATATCTCGAACAGAGTGAGATATTTGAGGAAGCCTGGCTAAGGTTGGAACTGGAGGAACCAAGCAGTGAGGTTCAGAGAGGGGAGGGAGCGATGTAACTGACCCGACTGATGGATCAAAAGATCTGGAACTAGGTCCAGATGCCAAGGTTGCTCCAACAGAAATTGATGTAGAAAGGGGAACCAAACCTGTCGAGGCCAGTAAGGAGCAATGAGGCTCAATGAGGCCTTCTGAGCGATAGCTTTCTGTATCACCTGCGAGATTAGTGGGAAGGAGGAAATGCATACAGAAGTCCCGGGGCCAAACTTGGACTAGAGCGTCTCTGCTGGGCTGGCCTGGTAACGCGAATAGGGTGAAATAATCTCTGCACTTGCTGTTTTGGGGAGTAGCAAAAAGGTCGCAGCAAGGCTGACCCCACTTGAGAAAAATTTCTCTCACAACAGAGTCTTTCAGAGACCACTCGTGAGGCATGAGGATAGCTCTGCTCAACTTGTCCGCGATTTGATTGGACTTCCCAGGGATGTGCGTTGCTATCAGAAACCGCTGAGAAGAAATCGCCCATTGCCACAGTCTGAGTGCTTCTCGACATAGGGGATAGGACCTGGTTCCGCCTTGTTTGTTGATATACCACACTACAGACATATTGTCCGTCTGGATTGCTATCGTTCCCAAGGGAAGAGAGTCTTGAAGGGCTTGCAACGCTAAAAGCACTGCTCTCATCTCTAGAACATTTATGTGCAAGTGGCATTCGTCTGGTTGCCATGTGCCCTGGACAGTTCTGCCCTGATAATGCCCCCCCCCCCCCCACCTGATCAGGGAGCCGTCCGTTGTCAGAGTAGCAACTGGAGGGGAAGGAACAAAGGGTCTTCCCAAGAAGAGCTGAGGGGAAGACATCCACCACAGAAGATGATTCTTGCATGTTTGCGTAATCATAATGGTGTGGGACATCGGAAGTTGCTGGTATGACCATTGTGTGAAGAGCATCCATTGAAGGATTCTCATGTGGAATCTGGCTAATGGAAGCAGAGGTATGGCAGCCGCCATAATCCCCAATACTTTCAGAACTAACCTGGCTTTGACTCTGTTGCTGCTGAAGAGGAGCGAGACCAGTTTGTGTATGTCTGTTATTCTCTGATCTGTTAGTCTCGCAGACATGTTGACTGTGTCTAGATTTGCGCCTATGAAGGTAATAGTACGACAAGGCGACAAAACAGACTTTTCGCAATTTATTGAAATGCCTAAGTTTTGACAAATGCGAAAGGTGTAGTCCCTGGCCATTAGAAGAAGATGCTTGGTGGGAGCTGTGAGGAGCCAGTCGTCTAAATATGGAAACACCTGGAATCCTTGACGTCTCAGGTGAGAAGCTACCACTGCCATGCATTTGGTAAACACCGGGGCAGTGGTGAGACCAAAGGGCAGGGCCCTGAATTGAAAATGACTGGTTCCCAGCCTGAAGCGGAGGAATCTTCTGGAGCGTCTGTTCATTTTTATGTGATAGTACGCATCCTGAAGGTCTATAGAGCACATCCAGTTTTCCTTTCCCAATAGGGGAAGGATGGACTGTAGCGTGACCATCCAAAATCTTGTTTTCTTGACCGACTTGTTCAAGATACTGAGATCCAAAATTAGTCTCCAGTCCCCTGTTTTCTTTGGAACTAAAAAGAACCTGGAGTAGATTCCGGATCCTTGCTGGTCTGCTGGAACTGGCTGAATTGCTCTTTTTGCAAGCAGCTTTGAAATTTCCAAAGCTGCAAGATCCCTTTGAGCGGGTGGAACATCTTGAAGGGATTTTTTTTGATTGGTTTGGAATGCGAACGAAGGGAATGGAATAGCCTTCGGAAATGATGGACTGTACCCACTTGTCTTGAGTTAGGGATAGCCAGGCTTCTGGGTACAGTGACAATCTTCCCCCGACTGCCTCCGAAGGTGGACAGTCGGGCAACACCTCAGGGATGCTGAAAGGGCTTATCGGAAAAGGTTTCTCGATTGCCCTGGTTCTGCGGACCCCCTCTGCCTCTGGGGCGACGTCTACCATTATTGTTCCCTCCTCTGCCTCTGGAGGGGAACCGACTCTGTGCGTCAGGCAAATTCCCTTGAGATTGTTTGCGGAACCACATTTTCCCACTTTTCTGGCCTTTGGGGTAAGGTCTAGAAGGAGTAGAAAAACGGACTCCGACGGCAGACAGAGTTTTGCCATCCGTCTTGCACCTAGTCAAGGTTTCTTTCACTTGAGGACCAAAGAGATGATCCATCAAACGGGAATTAGTGAAAGACGTTTTAAAGGGTCCGCAAAATTGCATAGTCGCATCCAGGCATGCCGTAAGGCGACACCTGTCCCTGCGGCTCTACTCGCTCCATCAGCCGCATATGAAAGGAGGCATGGAGGAGTTAGCTATCAATTCGGGGTAGTCAGCTGGGTGTTCATTTTGTCCTGAAAATCTGCAGCTGTAGGATCCTTCAACATCTCACTTGCTTCCTTGATCAAGTCTCTCTGGAGACGGGTGAAATGGCATAGGTAGTTCAGCTTAACGCATTGCAAAGGTCGCTGACGAAAACATCCGCTTCCCATACCTGTCCATAGACCTAGATTCTTTGTTAGGGGATGAACAGGCACTGAAGGATCAGCTAGTTCCTTCTTGGTGGCAGCAGCTACCACCATAGCATCCACAGTAACACCTTTGGTCAGAAATTGTTTGTCAGTTGGTGCTGTTATAAATTTAGAAGGTCTCCTGGGGTAGGGTCCACTGAGTCAGGAGCCGTCCAGGCTTTTGCCACCACCTGCATGAGGGGATCAAAGGGGGACACCCAGGAGGTGGAAGGGCGAGAGCCAAACGCCTCAAGATACACAGATTCATCCTCCGAAGGGTTAAGGGCTGGCCAATTTCCCCTCTGTTTCAGGATCTCTAGAATGTCCGCAAAGGAGACATCTTCAGAAGGGGAACGGGGAACCCTCGAATCCTCTAAATCTGTGTCAGAGGTGACAGACTCAGGTGAGTCTATGTGCTTCCTCTTACACTTTCTCTTCCTAGGGGGCTCCCCTGCCAATTCAGGGGAGGCCTCGGAAGAGGATGAGATCCCCACAGGGGATTCTTGAGGAGCTGGCTCTCTGCGGTCTGGGATGAGGGAGTGAGTAGACATAACCTGAAGCACCGAAGAGGGAGGGGCGGACGGAGCCGACTGTGGAGTTGAACAAGGTTCCAACACACTCCGCATGACCTCGAACGCACCCCTGTCAGGCAGAGCCAGAGGTCCCCACTCCGAGAAGCTGAGAACCTCCCTCGGCACCGACAGAAATGGCTCCGAGGCCGATGTCGGAGCCGAACTCACCAGCGCCGAAGCACCGAGAGGGAGAGGGTCGGACAAGGGTCCGATGCCACTCACCCCTCGGAGCCGACGAGGGAAGTCCGTCGCCGAGATTCTTCAAAAGAAGAAATCGGAGCCGACGACGGAGCCGAAGACAAATGTATCGGCTCCGACGCTACCACAGTCTCGGTTCCGAGACGCCCGCCCGAGCTCAAAGGAGTCGGAGGAGGAATATTTAGAGGAATAGGTTGAGGCATCGACTGATGAGTCGGGCTCTGAAGCATTTGGGCCAGTGCCTCGGACTTTAGACGTCGACTCACTACCCTCTGGAGGTCATGATCCGAGAGCCTCGATGACCTGGAGGAGTGAGATCTGTGGCTCCGTTCAGACAGCAAGGGAGACGCTGGAGCCGAATGAACGGAGCCAAGGGATGGTGACCTCGACCTCTTTCTAGATGTCGGCTCCGATGGTCTGATCGGAGCCGACCCAGGAATCTCCAATACCTCCGCTCCAGTCGGAGCCGAGGGAACCACAGAAGCTGTAGTCAAAGACTCATCGGCTCCAGCCGGAGCCGATGTAGCAGTAGACTTCGAAGCCTTAGGCCTCGACTCAGAAGCTGGAGTTGAGGTCTTAGAAGCCTTGGAAGGTTTTCCCGAGGTAACAGATAGGGAACCTTCAGGCTTAAGCAAACCCCTTAGTATGAGTTTGTTTTTCCTTTCCTGCAGGACTCTAGGGCTGAAGCCATGGCATACAGCACAAGAGTCCTGCAGGTGTAAAGGTCCCAGGCAGTACACAAAAGAAATGTGACCGTCTGTCAGAGACATTTTCTGACAGCACGAGTCACACTTCTTGAAGCCTGAGACCTTTGAATCCTTGGACATTTTCAAGGAACCGAAAGTGTAACCACACACAAAAAACACACACACACCGATTACACTGTCAGAAAAATTAATTTAAATCAAAACTTCTGAAAAAAGTTAGCTTATATAGATATAAACCCCTACCAAAACACATACACACACTGTAAGGGATGGAAGGGCCCGAAGGCCTAAGGAAAGAACTTATTAGTTCTTGAAGAAAGGGGCAGAAAGGATAAAAAATCCACTACTCTAAAGGTAAAAGAGAAAAAACTAAGCTAAAAGGAGTTTAAAATTTTATTAGACTAATCTAATTAAAACTGACCTGGAGCCGGTAGAAAACAACACCTCGATCGCTGTAGCGGCAAACGAGATCTGATGTAATTCACGCCTAGCATTGTGGGATATAGGGGCAGCCTCGAGCCGGTGGAACCAACTCTCGAGCTTTTAGAGTGGCCGAGTCGGAGCCGAGGTCGGCTCCGAACCCATCCAGCAAGAATGAAGGCGAGATAGACAACTTAACATGAAGCATTAGTAAGTACTGCATCCTTGTTGTTTGGTTAGGACTTGCTGGATGTCTCTTTTGTCTAGAAGTGTTCCAACTTCTAGAAGGGCACTCTCCCTCTGATTGGGTGTCACGTTGGGGAGAGACTTCCCGAAACTGGGAGGAGGAAGGGAAAAGGGAATATAGTAACCTCTGGAAATTATATTTAACACCCAGGTCTCATTTGTTATGTTTGTCGAGCTTCTGGATGTAACAGAAGTCTGCCCCTGACTGCCTCCAGAGTAGGACAGCCAGGCAGAGATTCAGGAGCACTGAAATGACCTGTCAGAGAAAGGTTCCCTGAAGCCTTGGTTTTGTAGACCCCCTTTCCCTCTGGGGTGGCGTCTACCATTGAATCCTCTCCCTCTGCCTCTAAAACAGGACTCGTCTTGTGAATCAGGAACAGACCCCTGGGACTTACAGAACCACATCTTCATAGGATTATAGGAGGTTACTAGGCTACTGACTCTACGGCCCTTACAAGCCTAGCTAAGTTTTACCCTTATTTCCATGATCAGCACCCATCATCCCTGTCCAAAAGGGACACAGGTGAGACCCCTGGGGAGAATTTATGGTTACCCATCCAATCGTCCAGACTGCGTTTGAAGAAGGCCAATGAGGTGCTCTGCTTGACATGAAGTGGGAGTCTGTTCCAAAGCTGTGGCAACCTCTGGGAGATAAATCAGTCCCTCCAGCAGTTTCTATTACTGTTGCATACTAGGTTAAGGCCATTAGAGCGAGTAACCCTTGTACCATATGATTTATGGATATGCATTTCCAATAAAGCAGGGTCAAAGACTGCCTTGGAGGTGATAGTAGTCTGTATGAAAAAGTATAAAGCGACAGTGATTTCAGATGATCCTTATAGGAAAGATGCTGAAGACCTTGAATTTTCCTTGTGAGGAACCTTTGTGGTTTCTCCAATTGCTGCAGGTGCTTGAAAAGATACATACCAAAAGGGGCATTATACTCGATTACTGGCCTGATGAGGGAAAAGTACAAGGAGGTTATAACTTCTTTTTTTCTGGAGGCAATGCGCTTACTTATGAGATGAGCAAGACTGAAAGCCCTTCTTACCACTGTGGAGACATGGTGATCAAAGGTAAGGTTGCTGTTAACGTGTGTGCCCAGGTCTCTCACCACTGAGTGCGTACTTGGGGTATTGTTATTGATGTGGTAGTTAGCAGGAACATCACTCTTACTGAAAAGGATAATACACTTATTTGCATTGAGTTTAAGGCCATGACTTTGGCACCAATCATTTGCTTGTGTAAGACCCTCTTGTAGGATGTTGACATCATTTGTAGATTCTATGTCCGCACCCAGTTTACAGTCACCAGCAAACTGTCAGCCACAGACATTTAGTTTTAGCTTGCACGTCAGAAAAATAGATTCCAAACAGCAGACGCCCAAGGACTGATCCCTGTGGAACACAACTGGTTACAGGTCTGCTGTTGGAGGTGGATTTTCCTATTTTGACTATATGGGTTCTATCTGTGAGCACAGTGATACACAGGTTGATATCTAGCTGGGGGAGTTTGTCAATTATGACTGAGTGGAGGATAATGTCAAGTGTTGGTAGGCTGTATGCACAGATTTCCCCTCATCAAGGGCCTTGGTGACTGTCTTGAAAAAGTGCAACAGGTTTTAAGAGCCATGATCTCCCTTTGACAAATCCAAATTGAGAAGGGTCAAGTATCTGAAGGTTACCAATGTCTTTGTTGATGAAGTCCATGATGATTCACTGCATGGCCTTGCAGATAAGGCTAGTCAGGCTAATAGGTCTATATTTCCCGGGGTCAGTGGAAGCACCACCTTCAACACAAGGGGATAACAGTGGCCTTTTTGCATTTTGCTGGGATGAAGCCAGTGCTTAACAGTATGACTGAAAAGAGTACCCAATGGCGTTGCTATTTCTTGTTTGAGCCCATGTAGGACACAGCCTGGGATGTTATCAGGTTCCACGAATGCTGTGTTTTTAACCTTAGAGAGGGTGTTCACGACCTGCTCTTTAGAGATACGAGATAAACGACAAGTGGTAGGGATGTCTTGAGGTAAGTGTGTCAGGAAAAGTGGAGTGAAGTTCTCACAGAACCTATCAGCTAACAGGTTAGCAATGCCCACTGGGTTAGTATGTGTAACATCATTAACTACTAGTTCAGCAAAGATCTGAGCCTTTCCCTTTAGGTTATGGATGTAACTAAAGCATGCCTTATGGTTGTCCTTAGTAGAGAAAGCTAATTTGGATTGATAGTTAGCTTTGGAGGACTTAACTTTCTGACAAGTTTTGATAACCATGATAAGTGTAAGCATGGGCCTGGGAGATGACCCATTTACAGATTACCTGTGTCCATTAGAGACAAAGATGCCAAACTAGGGATGAACTTCCGGTTTCCCATCCAATTGTCCAAATCACACTTGAATTGGGTTAGGGAGGAACTGTGCTTCATTTGCATGGGGAGTCTGTTCCATAGACGTAGTAGTCTCTGGCATACATACCTATCTCTCCAGCAGGTCCTATTTATATCACAGGCAAGGTTTAAGTCTTCAGAATGGGTAATTCTGGTGCTGCTTGTTTTGTGCATATGCAGGAGGCACATCAGAGTGGGTTCTGACAATACCCTGTATGCCAGGCATAGCTCTCCCCTCCAAAGCCTGTAGAAGACAGAATACAGTGATAGGGCATTGAGGCAGTCTGCAGAGCATATTTTACTTATGCACTGTATTCTTTTAGTGAGGAACATCTGTGGACGTTCCAACTGTAGAATATGCCTGGTTAGGTACAAACCAAAGGGGGCACTGTACTCTGATACGTCTGATGAATGATGAATACAGTAGAACAATGACTTCCTTGGACTTGGATGCCATATATTTATTTATAAGTTGAGCAACAAAGAATGATTTCCTCACCATTGCAGACACAAGATGGTCAAAGGCTAGATTACCATCCATGTGTGTCGCCAAGTCCCTGACTACTAGGTCAACTTTAAGGGGTGTGTTGTCAATATGATAGTTACCAGGGATGGATGACTTCCCAAAGGATACTATTATGCATTTCTTGGCATTTAGTTTTAGTCCACGGCTCTGACGCCAGTTGTTTGTCTGTATCATCCCCTCCTGGAGAACATTTGTGTCAATGTGAGATTCAATGACGGCTCCTAAATTGCAATCATCTGCAAATTTAGTCAGCCAGAGACCAATGACACTGGCCTCAACTTCGGAGAAGTAAATGACAAAAAGGAGCGGTCCAAGGACCGATCCTTGAGGGAATCCACTTGCGACTGGCCTCTATATAGAGATGGACTCCCCAATTCCAATTTCCCCGAGTCCTGTAAGCCAGTTGGCTATCCACCAGGTGACCTACGGGTTTGTACCTAACCTCGAGTTTGTCAGCAATGCCCGACTAGGGTATTACATCAAATGCCTTGGCCAGGTCAAGGTAGGCAGTGTGAAAGATTTTGCCCTCATCCATTGCTTTAGTGACCTTCTCAAAAAAGTCCACCAAGTTGAGTAGGCATGATCTGCCCTTGACAAAACCATTTTGGGTTGGGTCCAGTGTCTGGAGGTTTACTACATCTCTAGTGATCATCTCCATGACAATCCTTTCCATGGCTTTACATATAAGACTAGTGAGACTTATGGGTCTGTAGTTGGCCCACCTTTGTGCAGAGGAATGACTGTTGTCTTACTCCATTTAGGAGGCACAAAACCTGTTTGAAGGCTACAGTTAAAATAGTAATAGTAATTAGAGGCCCTGATAGGTCATGTTTCATGCTACTTGGAAGGTATCCTGGGATACTGTCTGGGCCCACTGATGCAGTGTTCTTGGTCTTAGAGTGAGCATTAAGGACCTGTTCCCTAGTGATAGTAGGGGGAGTTGTACTTGATATTTCCTGAGGAAAAGTTGGGGGGGAGGGTAAAGCTGGAGCTGTATTTATTAGCAAGGAGGTTTGCTATGTCTTCTGGCTCAGTATATTTTATTTATTTTATTTTTATTTTATTTTTATTGTGATCTCTGCACACAATGTGCATTGCCTTTGAGATTGTGGACATAGCTAAAGAATGTGTTGTGGTTGTCCTTGGACTGGGAAGCCAAACCTACCTTAAATTTGGCTTTGCTAGACTTTATTTGTCCTCTGGGGTGTCTGTTTAGTTTGATGAGAGTGCTTTTATCCTACTGGGTGCTACACCTCCTAATTTTTGCCATGATTTTCTTCCTCCTGTTATACAACCTACTGATTTTGAGATTCCACCAGGGTGGCTTTTTTTTGCGTTAGTTCTGCACTCCTTCCTGGTGGGTACAGCTGCCTTTATGCAGCTATTAACATGCTTGTACAGGTTTCTGTGAATAGTTTTGCATAGGCAGTGTTCTCAGGGTTTAGGAGGGCTTGAAATTTTGCCAAGTTCTCACTATGAACCTATGTTCTACATAAGCACAATCTTCCTACTGCATTGGCTCCTATTGAAGGTCCGTTAGGGGGAAGAAAACTTGATCTCTTCGGCAGATATGGTCTTGCCTTCCTGTTTGCTTCAGGTAAGAGTCTCTTTTACTGATGGCCCATACAAGGAGGAACCGTCAAAGGGGCTGTTAATGAACAACATCTTAAAGGGATCCACAAACAGTATTGTTGTGTAAAATCTTAGCCTAACTTTAGATGTCCTTCTCTTCTATATGCTGCTTTATCCATAACACAAGAGAGTCTGCCTCTGGTCGACTGCATACATCTGGCCATTGCACAAAAGACAGATGCTACTGCAAGGGTGCATGTGATGTCCCACATCTCTCTCTCTCTCTGCGGACATCATAAACCGTCGGGTACAAAACGGCCGTCGGACATAAACTGTCTGGTACAAAATGGACGTCGGCATGCACCTACCTCAAAACTGTATGCAGCCCGAATCAGAAACTATGGAGTTAGTACTCAGGAGTCAAGCAAGTGTCTGGGGGAAGGCAGGGTGGAAAATTATACAACAGCATATAGAAGAGAAGGATATCTAAAGTTATGGTAAGATTTTACACAACAATAATATGTCCTTCTATTCATATACTGCTGTATCCATAACACAAGGGGGAGTGCAAAAGCTCCTGCTATTAAGATTTGGGGGGAGGAACAGAAGCATTTTACACAAAGCCATGAATAATAGCTCTGGCAAAACCTGCCCAGGCTCTTGAAATGATGTTCAACTTGTAGTGTTGGACAGAGGACCATGTAGCTGCTTCTAAAATGGCAGCTGTATCCAAACCCTTGAAAAAAGCCCCAGGTGATGGACACTGCTCTAGTGGAGTGTGTCTTTACTGGGGAAGGGAAGCCTTCTGTCATGGGCTGTACAGCAAAAGGAGATAGTTTTGGAAATCCAAGTGGATATAGTTTGCTTGGAAACAGGGTGTCCCAGAGCTCTTGGGTGGTAGGAGACAAAAAGCCTGTCCAATTTACGGATAGATTTGGTCTTAGCCAAACAGTATTCGAGTTGTCTGTGTACCATCTAAGACATGTAGGATCCTTTCAGCCAGGTTTTGGGGTGAAGGGAAGAAAGTTGGAAGGTTGATGGCCTGATTCAAAGATAGCTTATTGGCCACTTTGGGCATGAAGGTTGGGTTAGTACGTAAACACACACTATCCTTACAGAAGACAGTAAAGGGATGAGAGGCCATAAGGGTTTGTAATTCAGAAACCTTTCTGGCTGAAATAATGGCCACCAACAGTATAGTTTTCCACGTACAGTACTGGATCGAGCAGTCTTTGTCTGGCTCAAAGGGTGGTAGTGTCAACTTCTCCAGAACGATATTTAGATCCCAAGGAGAGAGAATGGGCTTCCTTGGAGGTCTAAGGTGAAGAACCCATTTCAAAAAAAGTTTAACCTAGAAGCCAGAGGTGGGGTGAGTGGCAGGCAGGTTGAGATGGCAGATAAGTGGGTCTTGACTGAAGAATAAGATAGCCCAGACCCATCAATTCACACAGGTAGGACAAGACCACTGGAGGTTCTACTGCCAATTGTTGTAAATTGCGTCTCTGACACCACAAAGAAAATCTCTTCCACTTAGAAGGACATGATTTTGTGGTAGTTGTTTTTCTGGCCTCCTGCAGAACCTGAAGCACGTCCTCAGTGTATAGGTGTCTGAAGAGAATCAATGTCCTATCACCCACATAGTAAGATTCAGAGGTGACAGGGGTGTAAGAGCGTTCCCTTCTCCTGTGTGAGCAGGTCTATTCAGTGGGGTAACTTGTGGTGATTGCCCTTGGCTAGCTGCAGTAATAGGGGGAACCAATGCTGCCTTGGCCAATAGGGAGTCAACAACAAGATTTGTGGTTGTTCTTTCTGAATTTTCAGCAGAACTATTTGTATTGGGGGGAATACATAAGTGTACATCCCCTTCCAAGGGAATGAGAGAGCATCCACCCTCCATGCTTCAGGATGTGGTACCCTGGAGCAGAAGGTTGGAAGTTGTCTATTCCTAGGGAAGGCAAACAGATCCACATCCAGAATAATCCATCGATGGACCAGGTCCAGGAACACATCCCTGTTTAGCATCCATTCGTGAGACTGAGTCATGGTCCTGCTTAAAGTATCTGCCATCATATTTTCTGCTGAAGGTATGTAGATGGCTTGGATGTTGACTTGTTTCTCTAGGGTGATTTCCCATGCTTGCAGGGCTAACCTGCACAGGAAGCAGGACGTTGTCCAACCCTGTTTGTTGATGTACCACAGCACAGTGGTACTATCTCTGTGTACCACCTCAGAGCGCCTGGTAGGAGATGATCCTTGAAAATTTGTAGGGCTAATATCAAGGCTCTCACTTCCTTGAAACTGATGTGCTTTTTCTGCTCAGTGAGTGTCCATGAGTTTTTCACTATCCGTTCACCTAAGGTTGCTCCACCACCTGTGTCTGAAGCACCTGTGAAAAGGTCCTGCTTGGGGGGGGGGGTTGTAGGGTCAGGCCTGGGTTGGCCTTTATCTGGGCTATCCACCAATTCATACCCATCAATTCAATTCCCTGGAAAGGCATGGAAGCATGGGAACCATGAACTCCAGAAGGTGCAGGTGTTTCCGGACTGTTCAAGTGTCATTGGAACTTCCTCACGTGAAGCTTTGCCAGGGGTACCATGGGGATGGTGGAGGCCATGAATCCTAGGAGCGTGAGAAACTACCTGGCCTATAGGGCTTTGAGAAGGAGTAACTCCTTGAAATAAAAAGTGAAAAAATTTTTTTTTCAGCTGGAAGATAGGCCATCATTTTTTCTGTTAGGATCCTGCACCCCAGAAACACATGATCCTGTGAGGGTATCAAGGATGATTCTTTGAGATTTCTCATGAACCGCAGACTTCTCAAGAGGGAAACAGTGAACTGTAGGTGTTGTAGGACCACTGGAATTGATGAGACCTGTATTATGATATCATCTAGGTAGGGGAAGAGTTGGACTTCCCTTGTTCTAGCAAAGGCCATGGCTGGTGCTAGGCACTTTGTGAACACTCTTCGGGATGTAGAGAGACTAAATGGCAAAGCATAGAACTGAAAGTATGTAGAATCCACTGAGAAGTGGAAGAATTTCCTGAAGAGGGGATGGACTGGGATGTGTAAGTAGTCATCCTTTATATCCAAGGATACCGAGAAGACCTGGGGAGAATCAGGGAAAGGAGGGTAGGAAGCATGAGCATCCGAATGAAGGGTACCTGGAGGAAGGTGTTGAAATGGGACAAAACCAAGATTGGTCTCCAGGGACCTTCTTTCCTGGGAACCAGGAACATCCTGGAGCAAAATCCCTTTCCTCTTGCATGAGGAGGCACTTCTTATATTGGTCCTTGTGTGAGGGGTTCCTGAAAAACAGGCAGAAAGGAAGCCAGTTGGCCTCAAGGCGGTTGTGAAATGCCTTTAGGAGTAGGTTTGGTTTACCATGTCTTCAAGTATCCCTGTTTTATTACACAGAGGACCCAAGAGTTCTGGGTAACCTGATTCTAAGCAGGGAAGGAGAGAGAGACGCACACATGGAAAGAGGGGTGTCTTGATTCAATGCCTGGTAGTCACAGGCTACCAGGCTTAGCCTAAAAGGACTGTTTGGGAGCAGGAGTACAGGGAGGAAGACTGTTTCCTGGAATCTTTTTTGCCTTTGGTTGGCATCTGTCTGGCAGGCCTTCTCACAAAGGAGGACTTGGCAAGGTAGTTCCTTTGAAAGCGTGGAACCGGAGAGACAAAAATGGGTCTCGGATCTTGTAGTTCCTTACCCTTCTCTTGAAGGACCTTGAAAAGTTCAGCAGCTGCTGAACCAAATAAAGCTTTGTTGTCCAAAGGAGTATCTAGGAGTTTAGACATTGTCATTAGGGAGGGGCTGCAACCTAAGCTAGGAATATCTGCTGATGACAAACCCTGAGGTGTCATTCCTAGATGAGGCCTCTTCTGCATCATAACTGCACTTGATAAGAGTGCTTATTTAATTGAGTGGAGGAATTCAGGGCAGAAGAGATTTTAGCCTTGGCTGGGGAGTCAGAGAGGTCCCCCAATTGCCTAGCCACTTCAGAAAGCAGAGCCAGGAAGTATTTGGCCATGTGAGTCTGGTAGTTAATGGCTCTCACTGCTAAGGTGGTAGATGTGTAGATTTTTTTCGCTAGATGCTCCATTAATCTGCTCTCCTTGTCGGAGGAAAGGAGGGAGGTGGAAGGGAGTAACAGCAGCCACAGCAATGATGGAAGGGTCTGCAGAAGGAGCTCTGTAAAGGAATTTTGCATCCTCGGGGACTATGTAAAACCTGTAGGGGAGTTTGGCTGCAGGGGGTTGGGAATCTGGAATTTTTGAAGCATCCAAGAAAGCAGGGTGCACTGGAGAAACAGCAGATGGGTTAGAAGACTCCATTTGTAAAAGGTCATAATACTGCTTTTGGGTCACAGTGACCTGGCTGCTGTCCCATTTGAAAAAGTCTTTATTTTGAGCAATAGTTTCCCCGAAGGTAATGTCTTCCCCTGGGGACTCTGTGCCATTGAACTCCTCCTCTGGGGAAGCAATTTGTGAAGTGTAGATGAGAGATTCATCCCCTGATAAATCCTCTTCAGTTGAGACATCGGAAACAAGTTTACCCTTAGGGATAGACGCAGGAGGGGCCTGGACCGGAGCAGGGGCCTGGCATAAGGCAAGGAATGTGTTTAGAAGGCCTTGAGTAAAAGGCCTACCAGTCAGGTAGATGGTTGGAGGGTGCAGGCATCGGAGAAGGAGCAAGATGCTTGGTCTTTTGCTTCTTCTTTTTGTGGGACTCTAACTCCGGGGTAACAAAGATATGGTGAGAGATGGAGGGCCGGACAGTACTCCACAATGTCTGAGGAGACATCCTCACAAACTTAAGTTTGACAGACCCCACGCGGGCTCTCAGAAATGATGAGCCTAGGTTCCCCCATGGTGGCAGATTCAGACGCCTGTGATTCCCTCTGGTACGTGCCAGTGGGTTCTTTGACGACCTCCTCCTGGGTACCCACTAAAGGAAGATAGTACAGTTTTGTACCTACCATAAATGTAGATGTCCGATAGGCATGCATCTGCAGTCCTTACAAATGGGTTGTCCTGTCGTCAGGCAGCCCTTCGGTCGGCCGGATTCCAAAGTCTGGGTCTGGCCTCGGCTGATGTCGCACTTCACCCGACGTCATAGCTGCAGTTATTCGGGTATAAAGGTATCAGCCGACGCCATCTTCCTCAGTGTTTCTTGCCCCAGATGCCAGGTGCCCTCTAGGAAGGCTAAATTTGGATAATTGCAAAAGCTTCCAAATAAGAGAGAGCAAATAAAAATAAACATGTATATACATATATACAAACAAATACACCACAATAGATTCCCCCAGCTAGCTAGAAGATGGGTAAATACCCTAGGAGTACCTCAGAGGGGAAGGAGGGAGGGTAATCCTGACTGCAGATGCATGCGTATCAGACATCTACATTTATGGTAGGTACAAAACTGTACTATGTCCTTCAAGGATGCATCTGCAGTCCTTACAAATGGGTAGAATACCATAGCCAAACTGGGGGAGGAGGAGAAATAAGATTATGGTGTAGTTAAGATCCCTTGCAAAACAGCAGTGGCAAAACCTGCTCGGGATCTGGAGTATAATGGTAAATTATAATGCTTGGCAAATGTATGCACGGAGCACCAAGTAGCAGGCTCTAAAATGTCTTTGCTAGCCACTCCTCGTAAAAAAGCTGTGGTAGTGGCTGTAGCCCTTGTAGAGTGAGGTCTGATGTTTTCTGGAGTTTTCTTCCCATGGTAAGAGTAACAAAATCTAATGCAATTTCCTATCCACTTAGAGATTGTCTGTTTTGAAATTGCTTTTTCTTCCATTCCAGTTGCATATGCCACCAGTAGCTGGTCAGTTTTTCTATTGCTCTTGGTCCTCTCCAGGTAGTAACGTAATTGTCTATGCACATCCAAGGTATGCAACAGTCTTTCTCCCCTGTTCTGTGGGTTGGGGAAGAATGTAGGCAGGTGGATAGCCTGGTTTAAAGATACCCTGGAGACCACCTTTGGCATAAAAGTAGGATTAGTTCTCATGGACACTCTATCTTGATGGAAGATCAGGAAGGGCTGTACTGCCATTAATGCCTGTAGTTCAGAAACCCTTCTCGCTGAAGTGATTGCAAGCAGGAAAGCAGTTTTCCATGATAAGTACTGTAATTCTGCTGTTGCTGCTGGCTCGAAAGGAGGGAGTGTCAACTTTTCTAGCACAAAGTTCAAGTCCCATGCTGGCAATGGTGGCTTCCTAGGTGGTTTTACATTTTTAATTCCTCTCAGAAACTGCCTGAGCAGAGGATGTGAGAAGACTGGAGGATCCAAGTTGTATTCTGCTGAAATAGCTGATGCATGAATCTTAACGGAAGAATAGGACAGGCCATTGTGGAAGAGCTCTGCCAAGTATTCCAGGATGTTAGCTATGTTTACCAGTGACACATTTTCTCCTTTTGCAGTACTCCAAATGAGATATCTTTTCCATTTTGCTGAATAATTTTTTCTTGTTGAGGGTCTGCGAGCCTCCAAGATACTGTCTTTAACACTTTGAGATAAATCTGGGTTATTTGGTCTTATGCAATGTTCCAGGCAGCCAGCTGCAGTGTTTTCAGGTTTGGATGCAGGGTTTTGAAGTTGTTCTGTGTTAACAGTAAGGGAACTAGGGGCAGAGGCCATATTTGTTCCCGAGACATACTCCTCAGTAATGGGTACCAATGTTGCCTTGGCCAGTCTGGAGCTATCAGGATGATCCTTGGACGGTCTTCTTTGATCTTCAATAGCACCTTGTGCATCAATGGAAGAGGTGGGAATGCATATGCTGTCAGGTTTTTCTAACTGAAAGATAGGGAGTCCACTTTCCAAGCAAGTGGGTGGTACGTCCTCGTGCAGAATTTTTTCAGTTGGTGATTGTGTGGGGATGCAAATAAGTCTATTTCTGGTAGTCCCCATTTCCCTGTAATGGTTTTGAAGATGTCCGGATGCAGCATCCATTCGTGGGCATCCGTGGTAGTTCTGCTTAGGATGTCTGCTAGTATATTTTCTTTTCCTGGCACAAAAATTGCTTGTAACTGAATGTTGAAGCTCAGGGCCACATTCCAGAGGTCCATTGCCATCCGGCATAGAGGGTAAGAATGTGTGCCTCCCTGTTTGTTGATGTACCACATAACTGTGGTGTTGTCCGTCCTTATCAACAGTTGACCCTGTCGAAGAAATGGTCTGAATGCCTGAATTGCCAGTTTTACTGCCAGCATTTCCTTTTGATTTATGTGTAGGTGCAGCTGGTCTTGAGTCCATAAGCCTTGTATGCACTTGTCAGCATGTGCGCCCCCCCAACCGAGGTCTGAGGCGTCCGTTGTGATGGTCTGGCTTGGTTGAGTGCTGTGGAAGGGCAGTCCTTTGTTTGATTGACAGGCCTGAGCCCACCATTGGAATTCTTGCTTCAGGCATGGAATTATTGGAATTTGGGTTTCTAGGCTGTGCTTGTGCTGAGACCATAAATTCCTTAGGTACCACTGTAACTTTCTCATATGTAGTCTGGCATGTGGAATCAATATTATGCAGGATGCCATGTAACCCAGGGCTTGCAGTACTTTTCTTGCTGTTAGCTGGTTCTGCTTTGTTAATGCCATGAAGTAGAGAGGGAGTTGCTCCTGTTTTTCTACTGTTAGGAATGCCATTTGTTTTGATGTGTCCAGCTCTGCACCCAAGAAGGTTATCCTTTGGGATGGTATCAGCCTTGACTTTTTTATATTGACTGTGTATCCCAGGGCTTGTAGTAGATGAATGACCCTTTTCAAGTCTTTTGTTAATTTGTTTTTGTTGTCCGCTTGTAACAGGCAGTCGTCCAGGTAAGGGTAGATTTGAATTCCCTGTAGCCTGCAATGAGCAATTACTGATGCCAGGCATTTCGTGAATACTCTGGGCGCAGTAGATAAGCCAAAGGGCAATGCTGAGAATTGATAATGCTCTGATCCTGCAAGAAATCTGAGGTATCTTCTGCAATTTGGTCGTATGGGGACGTGCAGGTATGCCTCCTTGAGATCTAGAGTTACCAGCCAAGACTCCTTGCCCAGCATGGGAAGAAGTTGCTGTAGGGTCAGCATTTTGAATTTTGGAACAATGAGGTATGTGTTTAAAGCGGACAGGTCGAGAATAGGTCTCCATTGGTTTTCTTTTCTTGGTACCAGGAATAGTCTGGAGTAAACTCCTTGCCCTTGTTCCATAGATGGTACCTTTTCTACAGGTCTCATCCTTAGTAAGTGAGTTATCTGTTTTAGAGCTTCTGTCTTCTGGTTTGGAGGTAGGTTTGGCATTCCTCTCTTCCTTGGTAGAGTATGGAAGTGAAACCTGTAACCTTGGTCTATTGTCTGTAAAATCCATTTGTCTCCTGTGATGTAATGCCAGTTTACTGAAAATAAGGCTAGCTTCCCGCCTAAGGGTGCTTCTAGTTGTTCCCTGATAGGCGGTGCCAGAGCCAAGTCACTGTGATTGTCCTGTGGAAGTGGTGGTGGCTGGATCTGTGGCTGTACCTCGCTGGTTGTTAGACTGCCACTGACGTCCCCTGTAGGCACCTCTGGATTGACCCCTGCCTCTTGAGCGCCTATTCCTGCCTCTCTGAGCTCTGGAGGTGTCTGGAAAGGACCAATTCTTGGAAGGCCAGTTCCTGCTAAACCTTGGAGGCTGGACCTGCAAGAAATCTTTGACTGTCTGGACAGATTTTGCTTTCTCTTCCACCTTCTTCAACACCTGCTGTGCAGGAGAGCCAAACAAATTGAGCTTATCCATGGGAGCATCTAGGAGCTTTGATTTAACATGGTCTGGTAAGGACTGCTCTTTTAACCATGCATGTCTTCTGATCACTGTACCAGTCATGGCTGAGCTAAAGGAAGCCTCCAGTGCATCATAGCCGCATTTTAAGGAATGATTACTGACCTGCTGAATGTTATGTACCATTTCCTGAACAGATTTTTTGTCTAATGGTTCATCCGAGGACAGTTTTTTAGTTAACTGGTCTAACAAATTCCTGATACTGAATCATGTGGAATTGACAGTTCAAGGCCCTAGCTGAAAGAGTAGCAGAAGTGTAAACTTTTTTACCCCATCTCTCTAAGGCCCTTGATTCCCTTTCAGAGGGGAGGGGTTTTTTGGCAGAAGTAGCTGCTACAGCCTTGGGTCCCTGGGAGATAGTTTTGGGATCTGCAAAAAGAGCCTTATACAAGTGATAATGTGTGTCCGGAACCCTGTAGTACCTATCGGGCTTAGCAGGGGCCGGAGGAAGAGAATCAGGAGCAGTACAAGCATCATTAAATGCATCATCCACAACAGTAAGTACTGGAGGAATGGCTAAAGGCCTATGCTGTGGCAAATGCAAAAAGGTTCTAAGCCTTTTCCTAGAGTCTGAAAAATCCTGGCCCTACCATTGAAATTGTTCCCTCATAGCATGCAAGGTTTCCCCAAAGGAAAATTCCTCAGGCGGAGAGGCAGAAGGAATGGACTCTTCAGCATCAGAGTCTTCATAAGGAGAATAAGGGCCCTCTGGAGGGTTTGAATTATCTGATTCATCAGAGGAGTCATCTGAAGAAACTGGCTCAGGGGCTCTACTCTAGGCCTCTTCTCTGGAGGTGGGTGAGAGGCCCTGTCTGGGTGTGGTTGGGATCCCCGGATCAAAGAAATGAGATCCTCTGCTAGACTAAGCATTTGTGAACTAGAGCTAGGCCTGTGAGAGGGGGTCTTAGCAGGCACAGTTTTGGTAGATTTTGCTGCTTTAGCCCTGGCAAAGGCCTTAATCGACATGGATGCAGGTGGCCTAGCAGCTCCACGTGCAGGGGTAGAAATATCCAAAGGGATAGTATCAGATAAATCCTGAGAACCTGCAAGAGCGGGTGGGATTTCAGTAGCAGATTCAACCATGCTGGATGAGGCCTCGGTAGGAGGTAAGCTTTCGGCCGAAGGAAGAACCGTGGACTTGGTTTCAGCCGTAACAGAGACACTCGCGGTTGGCTTAACCGCGGTTTCGGCCAAAACCGCGGACAGCGAGTGTCGGTCCTTTTCCTTGCGCTTTTTAGAAATTTGCGTAGTCGGAGGATGCGACGGCATAATGTAAGCAAAAGCGGAGCCGAAAAACTCCTCAGCAAATTCCGACCGACGTCTAAGTGTCCGTCGGTTGAAAGAAGCACAGGCTAGACAAGCTGCTACGTCATGGTCTGGGCCTAAACAAGGTAAGCAGTAAGAGTGGAAATCTTTATGAGGTATTTGTTTCCCACAAGTTAAACAGTTATTCACTTTTTCTGACATCGGCTGAGGCAAGAAAGAGTCCCCAACGGGGTACTTAGCTTTTTAGAAGTCTTCGGTAGTAGTAATCTCTGGTTCTGACCGACCGGCACTTGCGAACAGCTTCTGCTTTGGGCGCCACGCGGCAAGAAAGACTGAGGAAGATGGCGTCGGCTGATACCTTTATGCCCGAATAACTGCAGCTATGACGTCGGGTGAAGTGCGACATCAGCCGAGGCCAGACCCAGACTTTGGAATCCGGCCGACCGAAGGGCTGCCTGACGACAGGACAACCCATTTGTAAGGACTGCAGATGCATCCTTGAAGGACATCTGAGGATTCCAGCTCGGATTCCGGATCTTCACTGGCCTTGAGAGGTACTGCTGAAATAGAGGGTGCCTTTTTGACTGGCAGTTCATCCAAGGAACCTGACGTCAGATCCACAGCTTTAGTCAGATTTTTCGGTCGCTAGTTCTCTAAGTAAAGATTTAAAGCTGCTAGATGACTTCCGAGGATTTTGGGGATGAAGGCCTGACAAATACTACAAGCAGTGTGGCTGTGTTCTCACCTAAACAAAACAGGCAGCGCTCATTTGAATCCTTATGTGGAATCTGCCTTCCACACCTACACTTGCCCTTTCTACCTGACATGAAGCCCCAAAGCAGTAACAAAGGGACAATCAAAACCCCCCATGGAGTACTTATCTGCAGTCAGATGAGTTCACTTTTCCGAAGGTGCGATGACCGAAGCTGGTATTCACACAGGCAGCAGAAAAGTTTTGAGGTAGGTGCATACCGACGTCCATTTTGTACCAGTTAGTTTATAGCCAACATCCACAGACAGAGAAGCACGACGTCACACTCACCCTTGCAGTAACATCTATCTTTTGTATAATGGCCGGACATATAAGAGTCGACCAGAGGCAAACTCCCTTGTGTTATGGATACAGTAGCATATGAACAGAAGGACATCCACACAGTCTCATCGAGGCACATCACCTGAAGGCTATGCCTGAACCAGCTGCATATGAGGCTCCTTCTGCAATGTAGGAGATTAGCCTCATCGTGGAGTTAGCGATAGAGGCCACAGTGGTCAGCTTGGGGGAAACATTTTTAAAGGTCCTCCTCCGACACAGACTGCATCAGAGAGGTAGACACTGCCTTAACCAGATCTCTCTGAATGCTCGTGAAGTTTGTCAGGTAATTCAATGCCCTCAGCGTAAAGGTTGCTGGAGGAATACACTCACTTCCCTTCCTGTCCAAAACCTGAGACTCTTTGTTTGGAGGATGAACAGTAAAGCTCTGTTCAGCAAACTCCTTGGTGGTTGCCGAAACCACAATGGCATCAACTGTGACACCTTTACTCCAAAAAGGGCGGTCCTTAGGAGGACTAAGATATTTCTCCACGCATTTGGGACTTGGATCTATGGTGTCAGGCTCCTTCCAAGTCTGGTGGGCAACAATGTCAATGAGCTGGTCCTCCATGGGGGCATCCAGGATGTAGATGGTCCTGTCCCGAATGCCTCCAGAACACGGATTCCTCTGAGGAAGGGGGCTGGAAGGACCAACCACCATTATGCTTCAGAATTTCTATGATATCCCTGAAAGAAATCTCATCGGGTGGAGATCGGGGGGGCAACCCCTCCCCTTTATTGAAATCAGTATGGTCTGTCAACGACTCCAAAGGGGAATCCAGGTGCTTCCTCTTGCACCAGCACTTCCAAGGAAACTCCTCTGTGGGGTAGTTGGGGGAAGACTCAGAAGACAGGGGAACCTGTTGCTGCGGGGTAGGCTGGAGGCTCACTGGAAGAGGCTAACCATGAATTGGATGGGAGGGACCATGTCTTGAGATATAGAGAATGCCCTGCCACATGGAAGGCTAATGATGCCGAGAGAACCTACCCCCCCCAACAGCCAAAGTTGCCAAGGGAGAGAAGGACGAGGTCATCTTGGATTAGACACCTCCAGAAGGCACCAGCCCCAAGCTGTTGAAGGCCGAGGGCCACAGGGGAAGGGACGGCTGCAAAAAGATCGAAGCTGACACCAACCCCAAGGACCCAGTGCCAATATCTCAGATCCAGGACCACTCTGCTTTGAAGGAATCAGGGAATGAGATGGTCAAGGACACTGTCAGAGTCAAGGAAAGGTATATTCAATGCTCAGATGCTGGTCTACTCAGGCGTGTCAGGCCCTGTTGCTCCGAAGCCGAATATCAGCTCAGAGGAGGAGGCTGCAGTATCGGGGTGAGAGTTCTCACGGATCCAGCATGAGTTGGAGAAGGCAATATCCCCAGCTGGATCTGGGCTTTGAGAAAACTTATCATCCAATCCATATCAGTATGGGACAGCCAAGAGGATCTAGAGGAAATAGAGGAATGGGTCAACCTAATTGGCGACATGCTGAGCTGGACAATCTGGGCAGGTGAGTGAAATTTACTTCACTGCCGAGTATGGCTCCGGGACCTCCAATCCAGGTGGTTCTGAACAGCAGTCCGCACCATAGAAGAAGCACTGTGGATCCATATGGTCTCCACAGGCTCTGGCTGACTGCTCGGACCTGAGGTTTGAGGGTCCGCCAAAGAGTTTAGCTTGCCCAACGCCAGATCCACTAGATCAGAGGGCCCTCTCGGATCTGGAGAGAAGCAAGAGCAGGAGTGATCAGAGGACGATGGGATCAGACAGCCTCCTACACTTCTCAGGAGCAGAAGCCATTGTGTCCAGGGTAACAGAGGGGGTATACTTTTTCGCGTCAAGGATCAAGGCTCCAGACCCAGGAAGAAGACCTGTCAAGCTAAGTTTATTGCGCCGGTCAATGAGGGCCCAGGGATTGAAGGCCGAGCAGATATTGCATGGCATCTCCAAGTGCCCCAGATGCAGGCACCAACTGGGGAATCGTATGCCACAAGAGGTACACCTCTTAAAACCAGAGGGTTTTTGTCAGGCTTGTCGGACATGCTAGGAGATGGCACACAAAGAAGCACAACTCACACATGCACACTGTACACTAATTATATAAACTAAAAGATACAGAGAAAAGAGAGAAATATAAGGGAGAGGTGGAAAGCGGGAAAGGACCCTAACACCAGCGAAAATCTACTTGACAGGGGAAAAAAAGGAAGTTAGGTTCTTACCATAACGTTCCATGTGGAGTGTTCATCTCGCCTATGTTCTTACACACGGGTTCGGAGCCGATCCTCGGCTCAGAGTCGGCCGCATAGCAAAGCTCTGCATCTTAGAAAAGCTCGAGACCAGGCTATATCCCACAATCCTCCCTGCCATTACTCAGATCTAGTTTGCAAGCAAACCAGACCAACCATAAACCTCAGGTGCTAAGGCTACACACAGCCACAAAAATCAGAGACACTATCTCACTGAACAAATTAACTAAGGGTAGCGAAATATACTCCATGAGGTAAGAAACAATATACCCGGAAGGGGTTAAGGCATGTCGACCAGACTCTAGTCCTACTCGTTCTTCCAAACACGTGAGGGAGGGAAGGGAGGGAATGTAAGAACAAAGGCGAGAGATGAACACTCCACATGGAACGTTACGGTAAGAACATAACTTCTTTATGTGAGTGTGTTCAATCTCGCCGTTTGTTCTTGCACACGGGTAGCGTACCTAGCTCAGTCACCCTGAGTGACTCATGGAAGAATGTTTCTAAGCACAGTGGAACCAAAAGATGTCCTGTCTTTGGAGGCTTTGTCAACCCTATAATGAGCGATGAAAGTAAGTGGTTTAGACCACGTGGCTGCTGCACAAATAGTGTCCAAAGGCAGACGAGCTGCATGAGCCAAGGAAGTGGAAACGGATCTGGTAGAATAAGAAGTTATGTACCTACCATAACGTTCCATGTTAGTTGTCTTCTTCTTGCCTTCTTTCTTGCTGGATGGGTTCGGAGCTGATCCTCGGCTCCGACTCGGCCAATACTAAAGCTCGAGAGCTAATTCCACCGGCTCGAGGCTCCCCTATATCCCACAATGCTAGGCGGTAACTACTCAGATCTCGTTTGATAGCTATACCAAGCAATCCTAGTCTCCATAGAATGGAGTAGGGAAACCCACCTCAAAACAATCTGCGTAAAAAGTATCGCAGACCTCAGAAAGGATAAAAGAGGTGGAAGAATGTGTGGGAATGACTACTTCCAGAGGAAGAACACAAACTGAATTCCTGTCGGTCTGTCCAGGCTTGGGGGAAAGGAGGGTGGGACGCAAGAAAGAAGGCGAGAAGAAGACAACTAACATGGAACGTTATGGTAGGTACATAACTTCTTAATGTTAAGTTGTCAATCTCGCCTTCATTCTTGCTGGATGGGACCGCATCCCTAGCACCTTATCCCGGGTGGCCTATCGGAACAGACTCTTGAGAACAGTGGAACCAAAACTGGCACGGCTTCTGGAAACCATGTCCAATTTGTAATGTGAAATGAATGTATGAGGAGAAGCCCAGGTGGCTGCTGCACAAATGGAATCTATTGGCAGCCTATCCTGAAAAGCTACGGATGTAGTTAATGCCCTAGTTGAATGAGCTCTAGGTCTTGAGGGTAGTTTTTGATGTCTGATCTCATAGATGAAGGTAATTGTAGAGGTGAGCCATCTAGAGAGGGATACTTTAGTAACTGGAAGGCCCAATTTCCCTTCCGCATATGACAGAAACAATTGATTAGATTTCCTGAATTGTTTAGTCCTGTCTAAGTAATATCTAAGTTGGCGATGAACATCCAAAAAATGTAGCTTTTGTTCCGACCTGTTTGAATAGTTAGGGAAAAAGACTGGGAGATCAATAATTTGATTTAGGTTTATTTGAGAGGAAACTTTAGGCAAAAAGGATGGATTAGTACGGAGGGATACCCTGTCTTTGTGAAACACTAAGTAAGGAGGACGACTGCTCAGAGCATGGAGTTCAGATACCCTTCTCGCTGAAGTTATAGCTACCAGAAAAAGTGTCTTCCAGGAAAGCAACTTCAGAGAACATGAAGCCGCCGGTTCGAAGGGGGTAAGGATTAAAGATGCCAGAACCAAGTTCAAATCCCATTGAGGTGGGGGATCTTTGATTGGAGGTTTGAGAAGAAATACGCCCCTTAAAAAGGCTTTACAGAGTTTGTGAGACATGATGCTAGACTCAGAGACACCAACATGAAAATTAGATATGGCAGCCAATTGAACTCTAATGGTAGATGCAGATGATCCTAAATGAAAGAGTTCTGCTAGAAAATCTAGAATAGACTGGATAGGTGCTGTAAAGGGATCTATGTTTTTTGACGTTGCCCAAAAGGAGAAGCGTTTACATTTGCTACTATAAATCTTCCAGGTAGAAGATTTATGAGAGGCTATCAAGATATCTCGGACCGAGCGAGATATTGAGGGAAGCCTGGCTAAGGTTGGAATCGGAGAAACCACTCTGTGAGGTTTAGAGAGGGCAAAGATTGGTGCAGCTGACCCGATTGGTGAGTTATCAGATCTGGTACTGGGTCCAGATGCCAAGGCTGCTCCAAAAGGTAACGATGAAGAAAGGGGAACTATATCTGTCGAGGCCAGTAAGGGGCAACGAGGATCATTGTCACTCTCAAGGCGATGGCTTTCTGAATTAGTTGAGATATCAGTGGAAAGGGGGGAAAGGAATAAAGAAGTCCCCGGGGCCAATCGTGGACTAGAGCGTCTCTGGTGGGATGGCCTGGTAACGGGAAGAGAGTGAAGAAGTCGTGACACTTGCTGTTTTGGGGAGTAGCAAAAAGATCGCAGCAAGGCTGGCCCCATCTTAGGAATACTTCTTCTAGAACTGATTTCTTTAGAGACCACTCGTGGGGCATGAGAATTGCCCTGCTCAATTTGTCTGCAATAACGTTGGATTTCCCGGGAATGTACGTTGCTATCAGAAAACGCTGAGAAGAGATCGCCCATTGCCAAAGTCTGAGTGCCTCTCAACATAAAGGGTATGATCTGGTTCCGCCTTGTTTGTTGATGTATCACACTACGGACATGTTGTCCGTTTGAATTGTAATAGTCCCAGTGGGAAGAGAGTCGTGAAGGGCTTGCAACGCTAAAAGCACTGCTCTCATCTCTAAGACGTTTATGTGCAAGTGGCACTTGAAAGGTTGCCACGTGCCTTGGACTGTCCTGCCCTGATAATGCCCCCCCCCCCACCCGATCAGGGAGGCGTCTGTTGTCAACGTGGCGACTGGGAGGGGAAGAGTGAAGGGTCTTCCTCGGAGAAGTTGATGTGATGTGATCCACCAAGACAGTTGATTCTTGCATGATTGAGTTATCAATATGGTATGGGACATCGGGAGCTGTTGAAAGGACCATTGAGTAAACAGCATCCATTGGAGGATCCTCATGTGAAAGCGAGCTAATGGAAGAAGGGGAATAGCTGCTGCCATGAGTCCTAACACCTTCAAAACTAGTCTGGCTTTGACTTTGTTGCATTGTAAGAGAAGGGAAACTTGGTTCAATGTCTGACACTCTCTGCTCTGTGAGTCTGGCTGAAAGATTGAGTGTGTCTAAGGTGGCGCCTATAAAGGTAATAGATTGACAAGGCGACAAGGCAGATTTTTCAAAATTTATCGAAATGCCTAGAGCTTGGCAAGATTGGATGGTGAAGTCCCTGGATAGAAGAAGCTGATGTCTGGTGGTGGCGGTAAGGAGCCAGTCGTCTAAATATGGAAACACCTGGAATCCTTGACGTCTCAAGTGAGCCGCGACCACTGCCATGCATTTGGTGAACACACGGGGGGCTGTAGTGAGACCAAAGGGCAGGGCTCTGAACTGGTAGTGACTGGCTCCCAGCCTGAAGCGGAGATATCTCCTGGAGCGTCTGTTCATCTTGATGTGGTAGTACGCATCCTGAAGATCTATCGAGCACATCCAATTGTCCTGACCCAAGAAGGGTAGAATGGACTGTAGCGTGACCATCCGGAATTTTGTTTTCCTGACATACTTGCTTAAGTAGCTGAGATCTAGTATGGGTCTCCAGTCCCCTGTTTTTTTTTGGTACCAAAAAGAATTTGGAGTAGATTCCGGATACTTGCTGGTCTGCCGGGACTGATTGGATAGCTCTTTTTGATAGCAGCTTTGAAATTTCTAATGCTTCTTGTTCCCTTAGACCGTGTGGAACGTCTGGAAGGGATCTTTTGGGTTGGGTTGGGATGTGAATAAAGGGAATTTTGTAACCCTCGGATATGATCGACTGTACCTATTTGTCTTGAGTAAGGGAAAGCCAGGCTTTTGGGTACAGGGATAACCTTCCCCCGACTGCCTCCGAAGGTGGACAGCCGGGCAGCCCCTCAGGGATGCTGAAAGGGTTTGTCAGAGAACATTTCTCTGCTACCCTGGTTTTGCGGACCTCCTCTGCCTCTAGGGCGCGCTATTATTATTCCCCTCTGCCTCTAGAGGGAATTGGCCTTGTGCGCCAGATAAGACTCCTGGGATTGTTTATGAACCACATCTTTCCTCCCCTCTGACCTTTGGGATAGGGTCTAGAAGGGGTAGAAAAACAGACTCCTACAGCAGAGAGAGTCTTACCTTCTACCTCACACCTGGTCAATGTATCCTTCACCTGTGGACCAAACAAGGATGATCCATCAAAGGGAGAATTGGTGAAGGACGCCTTGAAAGGGTCCGCAAAGTTGCATAGCCGCATCCAGGCGTGACGTCGTAAGGCAACACCTGTGCCTGCGGCTCTACTCGCCCCATCTGCTGCATATGAGACCAGCTGCATGGAGGAGTTAACGATGGAATTCAGGGTTGCCAACTGGGAGTTCACTGTGTCTTTGAACCCCTCAGCTGTAGGATCCTTTATCAGTTCACCCATATCCTTGAGTAAATCTCTCTGGAGATGAGTGAAGTGGCATAAGTAATTCAGCGAACGCAGTGAAAAAATCGCTGATGAGAACATCCGCTTGCCGTACCTGTCCATGGTCCTAGATTCCTTATTAGGAGGATGGACAGGAACCGAAGGATCAGCTAACTCCTTCTTAGTGGCCGCAGCCACCACCATGGCATCAACAGGGACACCTTTGGATAAAAAATCTTTATCTCTAGGGGAAGTAATAAATTTAGATGGTATCCTCGGGGTGGGTTCCACTGAATCAGGAGCCATCCAAGCCTTCCTTGCCACCACTTCCATAAGGGAGTCAAAGGGAGGGGACACCCAGGAGGTAGAAGGGCGAGAGCCAAACGCCTCAAGATACACTGACTCATCCTCCGAAGGGTTAAGGGCTGGCCAGTTCCCCCTCTGTTTCAGGATCTCAAGGATGTCAGCAAAGGAGACATCCTCAGAGGGGGATCGAGGGGAACCTTCGGATTCCTCTAAGTCAGTGTCAGAGGTGATAGACTCAGGGGAGTCAATGTGCTTCCTCTTGCACTGCCTCTTCCTTCGGGGATCTCCTGCCGGGTCAGGAGAGGCCTCGGAAGAGGAGGAAATTCCCAATGGGGAAACTTGATGAGTTGGCTCTCTGCGGTCTAAGACAAGGGGGTGAGTAGAAATCACCGCAGGCACTGTAGATAGGGGGGCTGAAGGAGCCGACTGTGGGGCAGAACCTGGTTCTAGCACGCACCGCATGACCTCGAAGGCACTCCTGTCAGGCAAGGTCAGAGGCCCTCGCTCCGAAGAGACAAGGACCTTCCCCGGCACAGACAGGGACAGCTCCGAAGCCGATGTCGGAGCCGAACTCACCAGCGCCGAAGCCCCGAGAGGGAGAACGGGGTCGGACAAGGGTCCGATGCCACTCGCCCCCTCGGAGCCGACGAGGGAAGCTTGGCGCTGAGATCCCTCCAAGGAGGAGATCGGAGCAGACGGAGCCGAAAGGGAAGGTATCAGATCCGACGCACCGACAGTTATGGCTCCGACAAGCCCTGGCTCCGAACTCAAAGGAGTCGGAGGAGGAATGTATTGGGGAACGGAAATAGCCACTGACTGGTGAGTCGGGCTATGCAGCATTTGGGCCAGTGCCTCGGACTTGAGAAGTCTACTCACTACCCTTTGCAAATCATGGTCAGATAACCTGGAAGACCGTGAGGAATGAGTTTTATGGCTCCATTCAGAAAGAAGAGGGGATCCTGGCGCTGAATGCACGGAGCCGATAGAGGGGGATCTGGACCTCTTCCTAGACTGTGGCTCCGATAAGAGTATCGGAGCCAATGGAGTTTTATCAGCCTCGGCTCCAGCCAGAGCCGAGCTAACAGTATGAGGCTTGGAAACATCGGCTCCAGCCGGAGCCGATGTCTAAGCCGACTTAGTCATTCCAGCAGTCGACTCTGAAACCGGAGCCGACTGTTTGGAGGTTTTGGAAGGCTTCCCCGACACAGACTGAGTCGGGGGGCCTTCAGGCTTTAATAAGCCCCACAAGATTAATTTATTCTTGCGTTCCTGCAGGACTCTTGTGCTGTTCCTGCAGGTGCAAAGGCCCCAGGCAATACACACAAGAAGTGTGACCGTCTGTCAGAGACATTTTCTGACAGCACGAGTCACACTTCTTGAAGCCTGAGACCTTGTCTTTTGACATCGTAAAAAGGAGTGCCTGACAACAACACAAACACACTACAGACACACCCTTTACTGAAGAAATTATTAAATTATTAAGGCTAACACAAGCCACAAACACACACACACACACACACACACACACACACACACACAAGCCCTTAACAGAAAAACAACTAATTTAGTCACTAAAGGACTGGGGGAAGGGAGGGGCCGAAGGCCTACAAGATAAGGGAAGAAAGGGAATATAGACCCGAAAAACAGGGGTCGATTTATCTAAATACTTAATTAAACTAAAAGGTTATGGTATGACAACAAAAAAGGGGGTTAAGAAGTACCTAATATGGTAAAAACTCTAACTCACCTGCCTGAGCCGGTAGAAAAGCACCTCACCAGCTATAGCGGCAAACGAGATCTGAGTAGTTACTGCCTAGCATTGTGGGATATAGGGGAGCCTCGAGCCAGTGGAATTAGCTCTCAAGCTTTAGTATTGGCCGAGTCTGAGCCGAGGATCGGCTCCGAACCCATCCAGCAAGAATGAAGGTGAGATTGACAAATTAACATTGGCCCTTAAGTTTGGTAGGCAAGGCTTGATTCGACTTAGAATATACAAAGGCTATACAATCAGTAAGCCATTTAGAAAGTGTACGTTTTGTAATTGCCATGCCCTTTTTATTGTCTGCAAACACGACAAAAAGCTGATCTGTTTTCCTGTAATCTTTAGTCCTGTCCAAATAAAATCTTAGTTGTCTGTGGACATCTAACTTGTGCAGCATATACTCCAACTTGCTGGTATGGTTTTTGAAAAAGGTAGGGAGTTCTATGGACTGGTTAATATTCGTGACAGAACATACCTTAGGAAGGAAAGACGGATTTGTTCGCAAGGAGACACTATCTGGGTGGAAAATTAAGTAAGGTGGTTTGACTGATAGTGCTTGCAGCTCTGAAACTCTTCGAGCTGAAGTAACAGCTACAAGAAAAAGTGTCTTCCATGACAAGAACTTCAGGAGGCAAGAAGAGGCTGGTTCAAAGGGTGGCAACATTAGTTGCGACAATAACAAATTTAAATTCCATGGGAATAAAGGGTCTCTGACAGGCGGTCGAAGATGGAAGGATCCTTTCATAAAAGCCTTACAAAGCCTGTGGGACATAATAGGAGAACCGTCCTCACCAACATGGTAGTTGGATATGGCCGCCAACTGTACTCTTAGTGTGGAAGTAGAGGCTCCTTTGTGAAAAAGGATGGATAGAAATTCTACAACTTTATGTAAAGGAGCTACTAGGGGGTCCAAGTGTTGGCTAGATGCCCAGTATACAAAGTGTTTCCATTTACTCCTGTAGAGTTTTGTAGTGGAAGCCTTATGAGAGGCAACCAGAATGCGTTGAACTGCCGGAGAAAGTAGATCAGACCTGGCTAGGCAGGGAAGTGGAGCAGCCAAGCTGCTAGTTTGAGGGATAGAAGAGACGGGTGAGGAACTCCCGACGAATGGGTCAGCAGATCTGGTACTGGGTCCAGGATCCACGGTTCCTCTGTTTGATGGGCTCGAAGAAAGGGGAACCATATCTGTCGAGGCCAGAATGGGGCTATGAGTATAATTGTCCTTCCCAGGTTCCTGGCTTTCTTAAGAAATTTGGGAATCAAGGGGGTAGGTGGAAATGCATATAGGAGACCCGGGGGCCAATTGTGTATCAGTGCGTCCCTGGGGACATCCCCCGGAGGGGGTAGAAGGGCAAAATAGCTTCTGAATTTGGTATTCATCGGGGAAGCAAATAGATCGCAGCAAGGCTGGCCCCATCTGCGGAAAATTCTTTCCGCCACCTGTAGCTTGAGGGACCACTCGTGAGGTAACAAGATGGTTCTGCTCAACCTGTCCGCAATGACGTTGGATGACCTCGGGATGTGCGTTGCTATCAGAAAGCGACCCGTGGACTCTGCCCATTGCCAAATTCTCATGGCCTCTCTGCATAATGGGTAAGATCTGGTTTCCCCGTTTGTTTATGTACCAGACTACAGACATGTTGTCTGTCTGAACTGCTACTGTTCCTAGAGGAAGGAGGGTTTGAAAGTGTTGCAACGCCAGGAACACCGCCCTCATTTCCAGAACATTTATGTGCAGGTTGTACTCTATATGTTGGACCATTCCCCTTGGACTGTTCTTCCCTGAAATAGTCCCCCCCCCCACCCTATCAGAGAAGCGTCCATGGTTATCGTGGCCATCGGACTGGGTAGAACAAATGGACGACCCATAGTGAGATCTTGACTGTACACCCACCATGAGAGGTCTCGCTTGCAAGAATCTGTTATCAGAATCTCGTGTGCTAGGGGTAACTGCTGGAACGACCACTGCGTGAACAGCAGCCATTGGAGGAGCCTCATGTGCAATCTCCCCATAGGGACTGCAATCAGGGACGCTGCCATGAGTCCCAAAACCTTCAAGACTAGTTTGGCCAGGGCTTTCCTGCTTTTCAGTAGAAGAACCACCTGTTCCTTGAGGGATGAAGCCCTTATTGGAGGGAGCTTTACCAGTGATAAACGTGTATCTAGGTCTGCTCCGATGAACGAAATATGCTGTGAGGGCAGTAAGGCAGATTTTTCGAAGTTTATGGAAATCCCTAGGTGGGAACAAAGGTTGACTGTGTAGTCTCTGGCTTGTATGAGGCGACGCTCGGTGGTGGCGGTGAGGAGCCAGTCGTCCAGATAGGGAAACACCCGGAATCTTAGACTTCTCAAGTGAGACGATACCACTGCCATGCATTTGGTGAATACCCTGGGGGCTAAGGTGAGCCCAAAGAGCAGGGCTCAAATTGAAAGTGACTGGCTCCCAGCCGGAAGCGCAGGTGATCTCTGGACGGTCTGGCCATTTTGATGTGGTAGTATGCGTCCTTGAGATCTATCGAGCACATCCAGTCGTCCTCCTGTAAAAAAATGGAAGGATCGATTGAAGCATGACCATCCGGAACTTTTCCTTCTTCACGAAGGTATTGAGATTGCTGAGATCCAAAATTGGTCTCCAGTCCCCTGTCTTTTTTGGAACTAAAAAGAACCTTGAGTAAGTTCCGGATCCTTTTTGGTCCGCTGGGACTGGCTGGATGACTCTTTTTTCGAGCAGCTTTGAAATTTCTATTGCTGCTGGGCCTCACAGATGGGGTGGCACATCTGGAAACCTTCTTTGTTGGGGTGGAGTTGACATGAAGGGAATTTTGTATCCTCTGGTTACAATGCTTTTTACCCAAGAGTCCGAGGTGAGAGTTAGCCAGGCCTGTGGGTATAAAGCCAAGCGACCCCCGACTGCCTCCAGAGCAGGACAGTCGGGCCCCCGTTCAGGAGTGCTGGAAAAGCTTACCAGGGACAGGATCCCTGTCGCCTTGGTTCTGCGGACCCCCTCTACCGCCAGGGCGACGTCTTCCATTTCTGCCACCACCTCTGCCTCTGGGGGGGGGGGGGGGTCACTCTGCGTGGCCTGGAAAGATCCCTGAGTTTTACAGAACCACATTTTTCCGCCTCGTTGCCCTTTGGGGTATGGTCTAGTTGGAGCGAAAAAACAGACTCAGACAGCAGAGTCTTTCCTTCTTGCTCACACCGAGTTAGTGTCTCCTTCACTTTGGGCCCAAAGAGAGTGGCACCATCAAAGGGGGCGTTGGCGAAGGAAGACTTGAAGGCTTCCGCAAATGAGCACAGCCGCATCCAGGATTGTCTTCGTAGAGCAATCACTGAAGCTGCAGCTCTACTCGATCCTTCAGCCGCATACGAGATGAGCCTCATGGATGAGTTCACTATGGAGGTAAGGGTGTTAAGCTGTGCTGTTACCTTATCTGAAACAGCAGCATCTGTGTTACCCTGGAGGGTATCTCCCAGCTCCTTGATGAGATCCCTCTGCAGACGTGTAAAATGTGTCAATAGTTTAGCGAACGCATGGAAAAAGTCGCTGAACTAAAAACGTGCTTCCCATATCTGTCCATAGTCCTAGAATCCTTATTAGGAGGATGAACAGAAGAGGAAGACTCTGACATCTCCTTTTTAGTGGCTGCAGCCACCACCATAGCGTCGACCGGGACACCCTTGGTGAGATAAACCTTGTCCTGGGGGGCGGTGATAAATTTGCTTGGTTTTCGAGGGACCGGTTCCACTGTGTCCGGTGTCTCCCATGCCCTTCGAGCAATTAAATCCATTAATTCATCGAAGGGCAGAGTAACCCAGGAGGTAGAAGGTTGAGCACCAAAAGCCTTCAGCAACACTGACTCGTCCTCAGTAGGGGCTAGGGACTGCCAATCACCCCTCTGTTTTAAGATCTCCAAGATGTCCGCAAATGAGACATCCTCAGAGGGGGATTTTGGGGACCCCTCTGCCTCATCCAAGTCAGTGTCAGATGTTTGAGATTCCTGCGGGGAATCCAAGTGCTTCCTCTTGCACAGTCTTTTCCTCGGAACCTCATCGGAGGGGGCTTCCGGTGAGGCCTCCGAGGAACAGGGGGCACCCTCTGGGGGTGGCTGAGGCAATGGTGCTCTACACTTTGGATGGGTCGTGGGGGCAGAAACAGAGAGCGGCCCCTTAGGGGAGGGAGAAGACGCCTCCGATGAAGTGGTTGTCTGTGCAGACAAAACCTTCCTCATAAGGTCAAAAACCCCTGAACCCCGGGCCAAGGACTCCTCCGGTTCCGAAGAACATGGAAGGATCCCAGACACGGGGCTGTGGGCCTCTACCCCGAGGACGGAGCCAAGGCCCCGAGAGGGAGAGTCGGCACCGAAAGGTCGGTACGACTCTCATTCCCGGAACCGAGGAGAGATCGTCGACTCCGCGACTCACCTACAGGTTCCGAAGGAGTCGAAGTCAATGGTGTCGATCGTGCAATGGACGGTTTTGGCACCGAGGGCTCCACTATCATCGGCTCATCTTCTCCCGTCTCCGAAGACTGGATGGGTCTCGAAGGAGGACCTGTTGGAGATAAAGGGAGGCCTTCTAGTTTCGACACCAATTGGGAGGAAACTGCAATCAACTTGGAAAGGGCCGTGTTCTCCATAAGTTTCTGCACGACACGATCCACATCTGTATCGGATAACGGTCTGGAAGATCAGGTCGAAGGGGCCGAAGATGGCACCGACCGAAGAATGGAAGGTGGCGGTAGCTCTGACACAGGTTCCAAGGCCTGGGGCTCAGTGAAAGACAAACGTTCGACGCTCGGCCCCGAAGTCTGTGGAACCGGTGAACGAACTTTCGAAGATGAACTCGGAGCCGATGACATGGACTCCGACATCTTCGACCCCTTTGAGGACTTAGAAGCCTGGTCCGACTTGTCCAAAGCCTCCTGGAAGGCAGACTTACGTAGTCCCCTATCTATAAGTTTCCTGCATCTATCTGTCATGACCCTCCCGCTGAAGGAATGGCATATAGAGCAATCCTCTTGCAGGTGGAGAGGGCCAAGACAGTAGACGCAGGAAGTGTGGTTGTCAGTGATGGACATTTTCTGCCTACACTGACATCTTTTAAAACCGGATTTGGCTTTTTCTGACATAACCGGTAGTAAGACACTCTACTATGAAAAATTTTAAAACACTAGCTATAATAGGTAATAACTACAAGAAAATATTTATATATGTATATACAAGTAAGGAGAGGTAGGCCACAAAAGGGGACCTATGAAAAGTGACAGGATTAACTACAATAACACACACACCCACACACACACACACACACTAGTACTAATCAAAAACTAACTTCTCAAGAACTATAAGAACTTTTTAAACTATAAAGATAAGAATCTTATCTGAATATAACAATTTTCTCTATGGTCCGAGCTCTCGTCGATGTGATCCGTTGCAGCGGCAAACTAAATCTGAGTAATGGCAGGGAGGATTGTGGGATACAGCCTGGTCTCGAGCTTCTCTAAGATGCAGAGCTTTGCTATGCGGCCGACTCGGAGCCGAGGATCGGCTCCGAACCCGTGTGTAAGAACAAACGGCGAGATTGAACACTCTCACATAATACCTTAAACAGGAGGGGAAATTAACACTACAGATAAAAAAAGGCTATACATTAATTAGGATAGAAAAAAAGCTAATAAGATTACAGAAACAAGGACATGTTTTACTTATATGAAAGGAGGGTTGGAATCGCATTTGTGCTGGAAGGCGGCAAACAAGATCTGAGGGTTTAAAGAGAACAGAGGCATTATGAGAAAGGGAGGAGTTTGATGCTCGGATTGTATGTCTGGAAAAAATGGCCGGGTTGGATCAGAGGACAGATATGAAGACCTATTCATAATGCATTAAGAAATGGACAACATTAGATTCAGGATTTATTGGTAGAAACAAGAGCAATGTGGAAGAAAGATATTAAGACAGTTCCAATAATAGTAGGAGCAATGGATCTAATAAAAAAGACTATGCAGTCATACTTAGCTATGTTACCAATACGTTATGCCATATGAATTGAGGGAGGAGTCAGTTTTGGGCACATTGCAGGTGCTGCAAAGAGTACTTTTGGCTAACGTCAAAGACTGAAATTAAACTAATGTCATGAACTTTAATTATACCCTGATTTAGCAATGGGGTCCATTCCTGTCAGGGTATTAGAAACCCAAATGACTTGGAGAATTTAAACCAGGAAAAACCATGTCATGCAAAATATGTTGCTTCATTACCAATTCTCATGGCCAAGAGCATCACTGGCAGGCAATTAGAAAAGCTAAATGGTTATCCATTAAACAAACAGCACACCTTTAGCTAGGGTGTATAGTACTCAATTTTTTTTACAATCAAACTTACCACAAAAACCCCTCCCTGCAACTTTAGGAGAAAAAAAATAAAACAGGTCTGCTTCTATAAACTCCCAAAATCAAACTGCAATGCACTTACCATAGATTCTCAATTCTTGCAGCTGCACTTTGAGAATCTCTACCCTCCTACTTATAAGACCTAACCTCTTACACTAACTAGAAAGGGCCGATCATCACAAACAAAGCCTATCTTCATAAACAAGGCCAATCTAAGTGCTTTGGCTCACCACCTGCACTTTCCACACCACCCATTGTGTTCCTTAACATTATACTGCATTCTGCCATTTCTCTTCTCCTCAAGCTCACCCTTAACTAATGCACTCATCTTCCCCTTTCTCTCTCTTTCTTCTCCCCCCTTTCCATCTTCTATTCCTTTTTTCTTATTATTCAATACTGCAAACATCTGACTTAATTTGCTTCACGTAATGTATTCTAGATTAAATTTGGGCTTATTTACTTGGACACTGCAAATTTTGTACACAACCTATGTTTGACAATCCTCTAATTTTTTAATTGGTATTATAGTTAATAGTTAGCACTGTTTATTTTGCGAATTCTGCACCTGAATTCACCTGGGCTGACCCTGAATTTGGTCCAGTGCGACTAGTGCTCCACCCTTGTAAACAAACAAGTGTGTTTGTGTCTGTGTGAGTGCGAGACAGAGAAACAGAATGTACATATACATAGATATTTATATATATTATAATTTTACATCAAACAGCAGCAATACTGATGGCCAAAACGATGATGCATCAACATCAACAAAATGTTGAGCTGACTGGTTTAAGCTTATGAGATTAACCTCAGGGCATACAAAATGGGGAAAAAAATTTTAAGGCGGCAAGCTCCCCTGCACCCCCACCATCCCTACTACTTATTCATTCCAACTTTGAGTCTGCATAATCCCCAGAAAAAGGGCAGTTTCTGCCTAATGCAATTAGTCTCACAAAATGCAAACAAATAACATATGATTCAGTCAGAAGCGATGGGACCACATTTACCTTTCTGTCTGCTGGAACAGTTTACATCTTATCTGTTCTTGCATGTAAACGAATACAAAAGCACAGTGGAAATCTCCAACGTGGATCAAAGTAGCATAGCAAAAAATTTAAACAACTTATTGTTAAAACACACACCAAAAGTTAAGCGATTTTGTGCTGTTACAATAAAAAAGGACTTTATCATCTGTTCTTGCATATCTCAACCCCTTGAACGCGCCACTAACTCCTATAGATCTAGTTTAGTGAATGCTGTTTAATTTGCCTCTAACCTCACCATCAATTTCTGTGGTGGGCTGGGCAAATGGGAAACTGTTATCAACACCCTGCTTAAGTAGCAAAGGAGGTGCAGAAATTACAGTATATAAATTAATAGATTTTATACTGACAGATAAATCACTTGATAAGTATTAATGAAGAGCAGGCCATGTCTTGTAGAGACAATGAAACACACATAGCTTACTTGTAGGGAGGCAAACGGCAAGGTCTTGAACAGTTAAAAATGCGTCCTTAGTTTCACAGCCTGCTGTCCAAATACACTGCAACAACAAAGAAATTACCTCAGTTAAAACGCATGCATTTGGATGGCGCATCACAGAAAGAGGTTCTCCTGTTCGATTCTCGGCTGGGGTGCCTTCTGTGCAGTCTGCATGTCCTCCCTGCGTTTGTGTGGGTCTTCTCTGGGTACTCTGGTTTCCTCCCACATTACAAAGATGTGTCTACAGTGTTTCTCCCTGGGCCTCCTCTGAAAATTGGCTTTGTCCCAAGTCAGACTTTCCCAGTTAATAAATGTTAAATAAATAAAATTTGCCACTGTTTTATTTATAACCCACACACACACACCTGTTTATTGCCAAGTTTTCTGTCTACCTCTATTTCTGACTTCTTCAGCAAAGAATTATAAATAGTACTATAGCTATAACAATTTTACTGAAAATGCATTCTACTAAAAATAACATCTAACTGCCAAACTGGATGAACTCTGATGTATAAAAAGCAAGAATTCCTGACATTTATGATTTTGCTGTCGTAAAAGACAGTGAACTTAAATACAGAAAATGCACTAAGAAAAAGAGGTTGCATTATGCATCTGCAGGACTGATGTGCCACTTTTTTCACTGCTTCATTTCTAGGTGAGCATATACTTTGTAACTAACCTGTCTTAAAAACTTGTTCACTACCATGCAAATCCACTATCATGCTCTAGAAAGCTAGACAACCACAATGCTTGGTTTGTAAACTGAACACAAAAGTAAGCAGTACAAACCAGAAAAACCTACAGATGTCTGCAAAATAACTTCTATATGAGCATTACAGAGGGTTCAAGTCCTGAGAAAAGTGGCTAAAATCAAATGTAAACATGAAAAAAAGTAAAGAATTAAAGGATCCATTTTTTTAATACACTTTACAAAATTATTCATACATTTTCTTAGGTTTTAGAACCTGTAGGCTGAAAATGTGAGTGCAACAACATGACAGCATGTATGCACACAGGTATCTGAAATGTAGAGCATTTAGTAAACATTTTGAGAAGGAATACTATGTCAGTTCTTATCCAACAGAATCCAGAAGTATCAATTAATGCCCATTATGTAAAAAGACAAATACTTCTCAAATACCAAGGAAAGCCACCACAAATAATTTTTCTAATCTAAACATACAAATGTGTACGACACTAAAACGTTAAGCAGCATGTTATACGAAGTTTGTTTTCAAAATAATTCCACTTATTACTGAGTTTCAAATTATCAGAATTATATGAGGAAGACAAATATAACTTTAAACATGACACTTTGAATCTGTGGGGAAAGTATTTCAAACCAGCTTTAGGATGGTGGTTAGTTATGCAGCAGTGACATTTACTAAGAAAAAGCCAAGTACGGAGTCATAAGCTTCTTTGGCTTGCAGTTCTTTAACACACTGATTATCCTGTTCTGGTGCTAACATTACAATTTTATGCACAGATGAAAATTATTTCAAAAGAGAAAACTTATAAAGTTCATAGTCTGGCTCTTACTGGCTTAGGATTGGGAAAATGTACAATCTGAACAGTGGAGAAAAAGAAGTTATGTACCTACCATAACGTTCCATGTTAGTTGTCTTCTCGCCTTCTTTCTTGCTGGTTGGGTTCGGAGCCGATCCTCGGCTCCAACTCGGCCATCTTCAAAAGCTCGAGAGCTGCTTACCGGCTCGAGGCCCCCCCTATATCCCATGATGCCTGGCGCTAGATACCCAGATCTCGTTTGGTAAGTCTACCTGCAGACATAATAATAAAGGAATCCTATCCTAGAATGCATAAATCCTACTGGAGAGACTACTAGTCAGAAAGGAATAGCCAGAGAAGACTCAGCCAGTGAAAAATCAAGAAGAACTCTTCTCGGTCCACTAGGATAGGGGGGTGGAGGGTGGGACGCAAGAAAGAAGGTGAGAAGAAGACAACTAACATGGAATATTATGGTAGGTACATAACTTCTTTATGTTAAGTTGTCTATCTCGTCTTCATTCTTGCTGGTTGGGACAGCGTCCCTAGCACCTAAAATCCTGGGTGGCTCACCGGAAAAGACTCTTCAGAACAGTGGAACCAAAATCAGCTCTGCTCCTGGAAACCAAATCCAACTTGTAATGTGAAATGAAAGTATGTGGGTTGGCCCATGTAGCTGCAGCACAAATAGATTCCATGGGCAACCTAGCCTGAAAGGCCACTGAAGTAGCTAAAGCTCTGGTGGAGTGACCTTTTGGTTTAACTGGCAATTCTTTATTCCTCAGTTGATATATGAATATGATGATAGAAGTCAACCACCTGGATAAGGTTACTTTGAAGACCTTGTTTACCTACTGCACAAGACAGGAAAAGTTGATCTGATTTTCTAATGTCCTTGGTTCTGTGCAAATAAAAAAGTAGCTGCCTGTGAACATCTAACTGATGCAACTTGTATTCCACCCTGTTGGGAGTGGTTAGGGAAAAACACAGGAAGGTCTATGGACCAATTCAAGTTACTCTCTGAAGAGACCTTAGGAAGGAAGGACGGATTAGTCCTAAGAGCAACCCTGTCATTGTGGAACACGAGGTATGGGGGACGGACAGAAAGAGCCTGTAGTTCCGAAACTCTTCTGGCTGAAGTAATAGCTACCAGGAAGAGGGTTTTCTAAAATAAGAACTTCAGTAAACAAGAAGCTGCAGGTTCGAAAGGGGGCAAAATTAGCGAAGTTAAAATCAAATTTAAATCCCACGGTGGTGGAGGATCTCTCACTGGGGGCCTGAGCAGAGTGGTTCCTTTGAGAAAGGCTTTACACAGCTTATGGAACACGATATTGTTTTCCAACAGGCCAATGCGAAAATTGGAAATTGCAGCTAACTGGACTCTAATTGTAGCTGAAACAGAACCAGCATGGAAGAATCCTGCTAGAAATTCCAAAATGGAGTGCACTGGGGCTGAAAAGGGGTCTATGCTTTTTGCCTCTGCCCAGGAAGAAAAACGTTTCCACTTACTAGCGTAAGTTTTTCTGGTCGTAGACTTGTGTGATGACAAAAGGATTTCTCGCACAGATGGGGAAATATCTGGGAGCCTGGCTAGGGTTGGAAGTGGAGCAACCACGCTGTAAGCTGGAGAGTGTGCAGGGATTGGTGCAGCCCGCCCAATTGATGAATCAGGAGGTCTAGAACTAGGTCCAGAGTCCAAGGCTGTTCGAGAAGATAGGAGTGCAGTAACGGAAACCATATCTGTCGAGGCCAGTAAGGAGCAATGAGGATCATTTTGCAACCCGAAATGGCAGCCTTCTGAATCAATTTCGGTATGATGGGGAAAGGAGGAAATGCATAAAGAAGTCCCTGGGGCCAATCGTGGACTAGAGCGTCTCTGGGGGGATGTCTGGGGAGTGGAAGGAGAGAGAAGAAATTGCTGCACTTGCTGTTGAAGGGAGTTGCAAAAAGGTCGCAGCAAGGTTGGCTCCATCTGCGGAAGATTTGGTCCGCAACCACCTGGTTCAGAGACCATTCATGAGGCATGAGAATTGCTCTGCTCAGTCTGTCTGCTATAATGTTGGACTTCCCAGGGATGTGTGTTGCAATCAGAAACTGTTGGGAGGAGATCGCCCACTGCCAGAGTCTGAGTGCTTCTCGACATAGGGGGTAGGACCTGGTTCCGTCCTGCTTGTTGATGTACCACACTACGGACATATGGTCCGTTTGAACTGCAATGGTCCTGGTAGGAAGAGAGTCCTGAAGAGTCTGCAATGCTAAGAGCACGGCCCTCATCTCCAAGCATTTATGTGCAGATGATACTCGTGAGGTTGCCAAGTGCCTTGGACTGTTCTGCCCTGATAATGCCCCCCCCCCATCCGATCAGGGAGGCATCCGTGGTCACTGTAGCCACTGGAGGGGGAAGAACAAATGGTCTGCTGTGGAGCACTGATGTGGAGACCATCCACCACGCAAGGTGTTTCTTGCATGCCTGAGTGATCATAATCGTGCAAGACATGGGAAGTTGCTGGAAGGACCATTGGGTGAAAAGTAGCCACTGGAGAATCCTCATGTGAAAACGAGCTAGAGGAACAAGTACGATAGCTGCTGCCATGAGACCTAGCATTTGAAGGACAAACCTGGCTTGAATCATTTTAGGTTCATAGGTTCCATACTAGGCTATCTGCCCTAGAGCATTTATAAGCCTAGCCAGGGTGTGTTTGGCTTCCGCCACCCATTTTAAATTAATTTTGCTATGTCCTTTTTCGAGGTTAGTATACTGTGCCTCTGTCTAACAGTGCCACAGAAGTGATACCCAGGGTAAACCTACGATCTCCCATCCACTCATCAAGATTCCTCTTGAAGAGAGTCAATGAGGGACTCTGCCTAACCTGGACTGGGATTTTATTCCATTGTGAAGGGAGCCTCTGGGTTATGAATCTGTCCCTCCAGCATGTCCTATTTATTTCAGTGCTGAGGTTCAAGTCTCTCGAGTGCGTAGCTCGATGGGATTTGGATTTTCTGAGGTGCAGCATGTCCATTAATTCCGGGTTGGACATGGCTTTATACGTCAGGCACAGATCGTCTCTGAGCAGGCGGTATGCCACTGAGTAGAGCTGAAGTTTCTTTAACCGGGCAGCATATGGCATCTGTTTGAGCCCTTTGATCCTCTTAGTGAGGTACTTTTGAGGTATTTCCAGTTGCTGCAGGTGTCTGGGTAAGGTACATCCCAAAAGAGGCATTGTACTCAATTATGGGCCTGATGAGGGATGAGTAAAGAGGCACCATGACTTCCTCTGATCTAGATGTGAATCCCTTCATGATTAGGTGGGCTATATAAAATGTTTTTCTAACCACTTTGGCCACGTGGTTTTCAAATGAGAGATTGCCATCAACTTGGGTCCCCAGGTCCCTAATTACTTCTTCCAGATTAATGGATTACCACCTATGTGGTAATTTGTGGGCACTTTGTTTTTGCCAAAGGGGATGACTATACACTTTTTGGCGTTTAGCTTGAGGCCATGGCTCTGGCACCAGCTGTCTGTTTCTATGAGGCTCTTTTGTAGGATGCTTGTGTCAGCTGGAGAGTCGATTATGGCGCTTAGTTTGCAGTCATCTGCGAACTTGGTCAGCCACAGTCCTTCCGTGTTGGCCTGTACCTCCGAGAAATATATACCGAACAAGAGAGGTCCCAGGACTGAGCCTTGTGGGATGCCACTTGTAACTGGTTTGGAGTCTGACATGGCTCCAGCAATTCTAACCATGTGGGTTCTGTCCTTGAGCCAGTTTGCAACCCATCTAGTGACATAGGGGTTTATATTTAAGCTGGTGAGCTTATCTATAATGCCTGAGTGGGGTATTGTATTGAAGGCTTTTGCGAGGTTCAGGTAGGCTGTCTGGATAAAACCTTGACATGCTGACGAATCACTGAAACCCTGTCTGGTGGGAGGCTCACTAACATGTCTTTGGTATTTAAATTTGCGCCTATAAAGGTGACAGATTGACAGGGTGACAGGGCGACAATGCAGACTTTTCGAAATTTATTGTGATACCTAGTCTGGAGCAAGTGTCAATGGTGCAGTCTCAGGCTCGCAGAAGGTGATGTCTGGTGGTAGCAGTGAGGAGCCAGTCGTCAAGATATGGAAACACCTGGAATCCTTGCCGTCTCAGGTGAGTGGTAACTTCTGCCACACATTTGGTAAACACCCTGGGGGCTGTGGTGAGATCAAAGGGCAGAGCTCTGAACTGATAATGGCTGGCTCCCAGCGAGAAGCTGAGGAATCTTCGGAAGCGTCTGTCCATTTTCATATGATAGTACTCCTCCTGAAGATCTATGGAGCACATCCAATTGTCCTGACCCAGAAAGGGTAAAATGGACTGAAGCGTGACCATCCGTAATTTTGTTCTTTGTACAGACTTGTTTAGTCTGCTGAGATCCAAAATGGGTCTCCAGTCCCCTGTCTTTTTTGGTACCAAAAAGAACCTTGAGTAAATTCCGGATCCTTGTTGGTCTGCTGGGACTTGCTGGATGGCCCTTTTTCTTAGCAGTTTTGAGACTTCTTGCACTGCTTGGTCCCTTAGATTGGGTGGAACATCTGGAAGGGATTTGTATGACTTTAAGGGGATTCTGTAGCCTCCGGATATGACGGACTGTACCCATTTGTCTTGTGTTATGTCTCGCCAGGCTCCTGGGTACAGTGATAGTCTTCCCCGACTGCCTCCAGAGGTGAGCAGCCGGGCAACCCTTCAGGGATGCTGGAAGGGCTTGTAAGAGAAGGATTCTCTGCTTCCCTAGTTTTGCAGACCCCCTCTGCCACAAGGGCGGTGTCTGTTATTGTTCCCTCCTCTGTCCCTGGAGGGAAACTCACCACGTGTGTCCGGCAAGGTTCCTTGGGATTTCCAGAACCACATCTTCCCACTCTTCTGACCCTTAGGATATGGTCTGGAGGGAGTGGAAAAATGGACTCCTACAGCAGAGAGAGTCTTGCCTTCCTGCTCACACCTGGTAAGGGTATCTTTCACCTGTGATCCAAAGAGAGAGGAACCATCAAACGGGGTGTTGGTGAAAGACACTCTGAAAGGTTCCGCAAAGTTACATGGCTGCATCCAAGCGTGCCTCCTTAGGGCCACGCCTGTGCCTGCGGCTCTACTCGCACCATCGTCTGCATACGAAATGAGCCGCATGGAGGAGCTTACCACAGAATTAAGAGTCGCCAGCTGGGAGGCTGCCTTAGCCTGGGCCCCCTCAGCTGATGGATCTTGGAGGGCATCTCCAAGCTCTTTCAGGAGATCCCTCTGAAGATGGGTAAAGTGGCACAGGTAATTCAGGGACCGCATGGAAAAGGTCGCTGAAGAGAACATCTGCTTCCCATATCTGTCCATCATCCTGGACTCCTTTTTAGGGGGATGGACAGATGAAGAGGTTTCAGCCAACTCCTCCTTTGTGGCCGCTGCTACCACCATGGCATCAACGGGGACACCTTTGGTCAAGAACAGTTTGTCCTGCGGGGCAGTAATGAATTTTACAGGTCTTCTAGGGGTCAGTTCCACTGTGTCTGGAGCTGTCCATGCCTTTCGAGCCACCACAGACATCAGTGGGTTGAAAGGCGGAGACACCCAAGAGGTGGAAGGTCGGGATCCAAACGCATCCAGGAATACCGACTCATCCTCGGAAGGGCTTAGGGTAGTCCAGTTTCCCCTCTGCCTAAGCATCTCAAGGATGTCTGAGAAGGAGACATCTTCAGAGGGGGATCTTGGGGACTCTTCCGACTCCTCTAAGTCGGTATCCGATGTAATAGACTCAGGGTAGTCAACATGCTTCCTCTTGCATTTTCTCTTGTGAGGTGGCTCCTCTGAAAGATCAGGGGAGGCCTCAGAAGAGGAGGATACACCCAAGGGGGTGTCCTGGAGCGCTGAATCCCTACACTTAGGGTCTGGAAGAGGGGCAGAGGCTGATGCAGGCACCCTAGGGGGAGGAACCGATGGGGTCGATTGTGGAACTGACTCAGGGGCCAGCACACTCCATGACCTCGAAGGCGTCCCTGCCCGGACGCAGAGAAGGCTCAAGCTCCGACAAAACCAAAAGCCCTTCCTGCACCGAGGGAGACGGCTCCGAGGCAGATGTGGGAGCCGAGCTCACCTGAGCCGAAGCACCGAGAGGGAGAGCAGGGTCGGACAAGGGTCCAATGGCACTCGCCCCCTCAGAGACGACGAGTGAGTCTCAGTGCCCAGATCCCTCCAGGGAAGGTACCATGGAAGGGATCGCAGCCAAAGGGAGGGTATCGGTGCCGACGGTTCCACGACTCGAACCTCAATGAACTCCGACTCCGAGCTCAAAGGAAGAGTCAGAGGAGGAATATCAATAGCTGTGTACGGAGCCGACTCCTGATGAGGAGGGCTGGACAACATTTTGTCAAGGGCCTGCGACTTCAAGAGCCTACTGACCACTCTTTCCAAATCATGGTCCGAAAGTCTAGAGGACCGAGAAGAGTGGGATGATCGGTGACTACGCTCCGACTGGAGCAGGGGCGACTTTGGAGCCGAACGTATCGACTCCAAAGAAGGAGACCTGGATCTCTTTCGACTCTCAGCCGGCTCCGAAGACCTTGTCGGAGCCAACTGAGAGGGAGGGACATCGGTTTCAGCTGGAGCCGAAATGGATTGTGTGGCTTCACCCAACGATGGCTCCAAACTGGGAACCGATGGTTTAGGTGGCCTGGAAGATTTCACCGGCTGAGACTTCGACGGTGAATCTTGGGGTTTAAGCAGACCCCTCAGAATGAATTTATTCTTGCGCTCCTGCAGGACTCTTGTACTGAAGGCATGACAGATGGAGCAAGAGTCCTGCAGGTGCACAGCGCCCAGACAATAAACACAAGACATGTGACAATTTGTCAGAGACATCTTCTGACAGCATGAATCACACTTCTTGAATCCAGACTGTTTGGGATCCTTGGACATTCTTGGAAGAAAACCAAGGACAAGTTTTCACACAAAAGGTTAAGGTAACCGATAAAAAATATTAATACTCTACAGTTACCACAACCCACTACAAGTACTACTACCACAAAGAAAAACAAACTTATCACTAACACTACAGGTTATAGAGAAAAAGTTTTTTTTTTTTTTTTTTTTTTAAGGGAGATAGAAAAGAAAGGTCAACCTCTAACTCAAACGGAAAGAACCTTTCTGTGGAAAAGGGAGAGAAGGGGGGAGGGGGAACTCTCTAATTTAAACGAGTTTCTTAGGAAGGGAAAGCTATTTAGAGGGGAAAAAAAAACTAACTACAATAAATAAAGTCTAACGACCGACCAATTCTACACTACAATACAGTCATTTTTACAAGAAAATAACAGTAATATTAAAGAAGCTTATATGACCTGAGCCAGTAGAACAACCTCGCAGCAGAAGCGGCAAACGAGATCTAGGTTTCTAGCGCCAGGCATCATGGGATACAGGGGGGCCTCGAGCCGGTAAGCAGCTCTCGAGCTTTTGAAGATGGCCGAGTCGGAGCCGAGGATCGGCTCCGAACCCAACCAGCAAGAATGAAGGCGAGATAGACAACTTAACATCAATGATTTCTTCATGGAATTTGGTCTCTTACTGATGTATGCCAAGGTCATATATCGACATGCACACACTATAACATTCAGTCTTCACTTTGGATAAATGTTAGCATGTTTATTCAACACTCAATACAGAAAGAGTAAAATGTTTGTATTAACAGAATGTACTTTTCTTACTATTTGCTTTGCATTTTAAGGTTGTGCTGGCTGCTGATGTCTATAAAGCAATTACATGAATATTTTATATACCACTACAGTGTCTTTCTGGCCTGTGCCATGGCTTAAAGTATGTAGCAAGGGTCACACTATCATACCAGTCGGTTAACAACTGATCAAATAAAATATTAAAGCACACAGCTATTATGAATAATTCATCTATCTTTACATTGGTCTTTTACTGCAATGTTCACTCAAAACAATTTTTTTTAAGTTACTGATGGTTTTACTGTATCCACTGGATTTAACATCTTTGATAAGTTGAATGAATTAACAACATGAGTGCCTTGTACTTTTGGCTTTTGTCGTTCGCAAAGGTCTGGAAATCTCAAATGAGAAAATATACCAAGATTAAAGGGCTACACTACACATTTAGGAATGAAACACTGGGTTCATAGGTTGGCATCATAGTTTGTCTTGGATGGCTATATTGCAGCTAGACTTGACATACCTGAAAAGTGTCTTCACTCACTCAAAGAGCTACATTAGTTCTATTTGCAGAGCAAGTTGTTTTCTTTCTGCTTTTCCCAGTTAGGGGTCGCCACATGCATTGTGCTAATTACACTTATCCTGGAATTCTTTAATATCAATTTCCTAGTCTGGTGCTGATGTCTGCCTCGTGTGTATAGGCACACATTTTAAAAGTCTAGTATATGTTTTAGATTAAGGAGAAGTTACAACACTGCACACATTGAAAACTCACTAACACACGTTTGAACAACCCAAACTTAGAAAAGGAAGCATTTTTTGTGACTAAATCTTACAAGCTGTTAATAACGTATGCAAACAGCAATGAACTCTACTCTCAATTTAGTCTTCTACAGAAAATAAAAAAAAGATCTTAAACTCCATTTGCACACATGTACTTGACTGTTCTATTCACAATACACATCTCTTTTAGCAGCTACACAATACATGCTACAGTGAAAACAGGAAATCCTCAAGCTTATTATAACTTTAATAGTTTCTTTGAATATTCTGCATAATTCAGTCAAAACAAGTATTCATAAAAAAATATATATATATATATACACACACACACACACACACACACACACACACACACACACACACACTAATATACACACGTTAATGTCCATTCACTCTGCAATAGACTTAAGAAATATCTCAAGTTTAACTTGCATGGCACACTAAATTCTTACCTGCAGTCAGTGTCATCTATGATTAGTCTCTAAATTCAAGTTGGCATGTTCAGAGGGGCTTCTAATCTACATGCTGCTGCTACTGTGCACCTCTCTTCCAAACAATTCAGATCATCAAGGGCTCATCTTGCCAGTTTGACCAAATAATTATAGCAATAGAAAAGGATGGTCTTTCACAGCCAAGGAGCAAAACAATTCAGACCTTATGCACAGACTTGCAGGAAATGTCCAAAAGGACTGACTAAATGGGTATGTGACCACATAATACAATGGGTTCTTTTATCTGGTAGAATAGTATTTGTTAGGATCACAGCTGACAAAGTAAAAGGTAGAAAAGTCACAGGACTTCTCATTTATTTGAAACAAAATGTGGCAAACAACACAATGTACTGTTAACAGACAAGTACAAATCTGTAGAAATAAATGAAAATGTTTACCTGGTTGAGAACATGGCAATTTGTGTTACAGATAATCACTGACATTGTAGTTTCCATCTGTGCACCAGCAGTGATTCATTCTGTACAACCTTTTTATTCACAGTTTTGGGACCATGCGATCAGTATAATGGGAGGGGGGCACCATTTTTAAAAGGTACTTTTCAATGTATAATTTCTACCAATTTTCATGGGAAAACGCTTCTTTTTAATCAAATGTGTTTTCTACCTGCTAGTTTCAATCACCTGCAGTTCTACTACATGCCATTTTATTAGATGTAAGAAATGAGATACAACAAGTCTGCATCACCCAGCTCACCCACTATAAGCTATCCCATGGAGTACACAGTATGATCTGGATAAAGTCTTCACTACATCAAACGTCTACTCTGATTCACCCTCATACCTTTCAACCGTATCAAATTCCTTGGTATTTACCAGTTTTGAGGGCAAAAGAATGGGGTGCCACGAATTTCCAAGTGGCCCCATTAATTCCAGATTTGTTTTTTATTTATTTATTTTTTTTAAACAATTTTAAGTAATGGTGTCATCACGTACCGCCAACGTGCAGGGGCATGTATGATGATATCAGATTCATGACTGCCTGTCTGACTCGAGTGCGATACGAGATCAAAGAATGTAACCAAAGAAACTATTCACGGGAAAATTAATTTGATCGCTGTGTTGCAACTTTCAACTACTACACTACACCAGTAAAGTGAGGAAGCCAAGGATACTAAGTGAAGTTAAACAGAGCTTTAGATGCCAGACGGCCTTTCTGTCATCACTACAAAACTTTAATTTTATTAGAGCTGGATGGAATGCTGGAGGGAAAAGTTCAGCCTGAAAGAATATAATATTTGGCATTAACCAAAGCCCAAAGGTAATCTTGTACCTGTCCAGTCAGACGACTGATTTTTGTCATACTGTGTAGCGTTCTTTTATCTTAACTGCTACTACGCCCAGTAGTCATCCATCGTACAAAATATTTTCACAGCAGGGGTCACAGCTAGGTATTGTATCCCCCCCAACTTCTTCTCCTTATGTAGTTATGCCCACTGTAGCTCCGCAAAGTTACATAGCCGCATCCAAGTATGTCTCCTTAGAGCAACACCTGTGCCTGCGGCTCTACTCGTACCATCAGCTGCATAAGAAATGAGCCTCATGGAGGAGTTCACCACTGAATTAAGAGTCGCCAGCCGGGAGGCTGCCTTAGACCGGGCCCCCTCAGCTGATGGATCTTGGAGGGTATCTCCAAGCTCTTTAAGGAGATCCCTTTGAAGGCGGGTAAAGTGGCACAAGTAATTCAGAGACCTCATAGAAAAAGTCGCTGAAGAGAACATCCGCTTCCCATATCTGTCCATCATACTGGACTCCTTGTTAGGAGGATGGACAGATGAAGTTTCAGCCAACTCCTTCTTCGTGGCCGCCGCTACCAACATGGCATCAGCAGGGACACCTTTGGTCAAAAACTGTTCATCCTGTGGTGCCGTTATGAATTTAGCGGGTCTTCTGGGGGTGGGTTCCAGTGTGTCTGGAGCTGAACACGCCTTCCGAGCCACCACGGACATGAGTGGGTCGAAAGGCGGAGACACCCAGGAGGTGGAAGGTCAGGATCCAAACGCATCCAGGAATACCGACTCATCCTCAAAGAGGCTTAGGGTAGTCCAGTTCCCCCTCTGCCTAAGCATCTCAAGGATGTCTGAAAAGGAGATATCTTCAGAGGGGGATCTCTGGGACCCTTCCGAATCCTCCAAGTCAGTATCTGATGCGACAGACTCAGGGGAGTCAACATTTTTCCTCTTACGAGGTGGCTCCTCTGAATGATCAGGGGAGGCCTCGGAAGAGGACGATATACCCAAGGGGGTGCCTTGGAGCGTTGGTTCCCCACGCTTGGGGTCTGGAGGAGGGACAGAGGCAGACGCAGGCACCATAGTGGGAGCAGCCAGTGGGGATGATCGTGGGGCTGACTCAGGAGCCAGCACGCTCCTCATGACCTCGAAGGCATCCCTGCTCGGATGCTGAGACTGCTCCGGTTCTGAATAGACCGGAATCCCTCTCCACACCGAGGGGGGTGGTGCCAAAGCCGATGCAGGAGCCGAGCTCACCTGCACCAAAGCTCCGAGGGGGAGAACGGGGTCAGACAAGGGTCCGATGCCACTCGCCCCCTCGGAGCCGACGATAGAGTCTCGGCACCCAGATCCCTCCAAGGATGGTACCAAGGAAGTGATCAGAGCAGACAACGGAACTGAAGGAGAAGGTATCGGTGCCGACGGTTCCACGATTCGAACCCAAACGAGCTCCGGCACCGAACTCAAGGGAGGAGTCGGAGGAGGAATTACTGCAGACAAGGATGGAGCCGAACCCTGCTGAGAGGGGCTGGACAACATTTTAGCTAGGGCCTGCGATTTCAAAAGCCTGCTGACCACTCCCTCCAAGTCGTGATCTGACAATCTCAATGACAGAGAAGAGGGGGAGGACCGATGACTGCGCTCCGATTGGAGTAGAGGAGACCTCGGAGCCAAGCGTATCGACTCCGGAGAGGGAGACCTAGATCTCTTTAGACTCCCTGCCGGCTCCAAAGTGCGTGTCGGAACTGACTGAGAGGCAGGCACATCAGTTCCAGCCGGAACCGAGGCAGAAGTAGCAGCTTCACCTAACGACGGCTCCGAATTGGGAGTCGAAGGTTTAGGTGGCTTGGAGGACTTCACGGGATGAGCCTTAGCCGGTGACTCCTCGGGTTTGAGCAAACCCCGTAGGATTAACTTATTCCTATGCTCCTGCAGGACTCTTGGACTGAAAGCATGGCAAACCGAACAAGAGTCCTGCAGGTGCACGGCGCCGAGACAATAGACACAAGAAGTGTGACCATCTGTCAGAGACATCTTCTGACAGCATGAATCATACTTCTTGAATCCGGACACCTTGGTATCCCGGACACCTTGGTATCCTTAGACATAGCTAAAGAAGGAATACCAGACAAAAAAACACAACTATAACAATTTTAGTAAACTATAACACACACACAAAATTACCACACCCAAAAACAGTCAAGTATACACACAATAGTCTAACAACAATAAAAGACTAAACCAAGTAAATATTAACTATATATATATATATATATATATATATATATTTTTTTTTTTTTTTTTTTTTCTTTCTTAAGGAAAAGATAGGTTAGCCTCTAACTTAAACGGCTACTTCAGAAAAGAGAGGGGGGGAGGGGAAAAACTCTCTAACTGAAACGAGTTTTCTGAAGGGAAGGGGAATACAGGTAAGGAAAAGATATATACCTAAACAAAGATACACCAAGAAAGATAGTATAAACTACACTAAACCTACTAGTTTTTTTATCAAAAAAAACCAGATAATAAAATATACGACCTGAGCCAGTAAGACAACCTCGCAGCAGAAGCGGCAAACGAGATCTGGGTATCTAGCGCGAGGCATCATGGGATATGGGATGGCCTCGAGCCAGTATGCAGCTCTCGAGCTTTTGAAGATGGCTGAGTCGGAGCAGAGGATCGGCTCTGAATCCAACCAGCAAGGATGAAGGCGAAATAGACAACTTAACATCATGTATTTTACAGAAAAGGTGGTAAAAGTATAGAAACAATAACAAGCCAATGTAGTTCAAGAAAAAGAAAATCAACAGGGCAAAATGCAGCTTAGTCCCAGTGACAGATCTAATAGATGCTCAGAGCAGTATAGGTGCAACGGACACAAAACAGGCAAGAAGTCATACATCAGAGTTACATAAACTAGTTAAGGAGAATCGTTACTGCCATTCAAAAGTATATATGGAAAACCTTCAAAATATAGACAGTACTAAGTGGTACTGTATGAAACCATGAAGTGTCATGTAACCCAATTCTACTGCATTAATTTTCCTCAATTATACAGCCATGGGCAAAAGAAGTCTGTGCTGGAGAATGTTCATGGGTAGACACTGGCAGCCAGATGACAAAGGCAACAGCAGTCATAAGGAGAAAAAAATGTATTACCTAAAGTTAACTGCAAATGCACAGAATATGGTCCAAAAAAGGCACAATGCAGTTTCACAAGGTTCCATGGCTTCAGCCAAGGGGACACACGCAGCAGCAGCAAATTCTACAATAAAATCAGGGTGCTATAAAGATCATAACAAGTAGTTCTATGTTTAGTAATGCATTAGCAAACAGTATGCACCAGTAATAAGTTATGTACTCTCCACAACGCTCCATGTTTGTTGTCCATCTCGCCTTCATTCATTACTGGATGGATTTGGAACCAACTCTGCCTATACTAAAGCTTGAGAGCTTCCACCGGCTCGAGGCTATACCCTATCCCATCATGCCTTGGGAAGATTACCCAGATCATGTTTGCAAATCCTAAACTAGTAGTAGCTACATAAAATCGTGTCTACTAAAGGAGCTAAGGAAGAGAGTCAGAGAACATCAATTTCCAGTTTTGTGAGACCTCTCAATCTTCCAGGAGCGAAGGCTGGGGGAAGGAGGGTAGGACGCTAGAATGAAGGCGAGATGGACAACAAACATGGAATATTATGGTGAGTACATACTTCTTAATGTTATGTTGTCCTTATCTCACCTTCATTCATTGCTGGATGGGACATTGTCCCTAGAACCTTCTCAGAACAGTGGACCCAAAGAAAGCCCTGTTCCTGGAGGCCAAATCCACCCGAGTAATAAAGGTATCGGGCTTTACACATGTCACTACAGCACAAACTGAATCTATGGGTAGTCTAGTCTGAAAGGCTGAAGAGGTTGCAATAGTCCTTGTAGAATGACCTTTTATCTTTCCTGGAAGTTCTCTATTTTGAGATGTATATGAGAAGGTTATGAAATCAGTAAGCCATTTTGAAAGCATGACTTTAGATACTGGGGCGCCCTTTTTCATATCTAAAAAGGATACAAATAACTGGTCTGATTTTCTGAATTCCTTTGGTCGGTGCAGGTAGAAACATAACTGCCTGTGTTATGTCCAGTTGATTTAACCTGTATTCTGCCTTGATGCCATAGTCTGGGAAAAACACTGGCAAGTCAATGGATTGATTTAAATTAATTAGTCTCAGAACATACCTTAGGAAGAAAAGATGGATTAGTTCTCAGGGCCACACTATCTTCGTGGGAAATCAAATGGGGGGAACGTAATGATAATACTTAGAGTTCTGATACCCTCCCGGCAGATGTGATGGCTACTAAGAAAATTGTTTTCCACGTTAGGAACTTTAGAAGACAAGATGATGCAGGTTCAAATGGAGGAAGGATTAGAGTGGACAATACCAAGTTGAGGTCAAAAGGAACTGCTGGTTCATTTACTGGAGTCCTTAGAAAGAAAGTACCTCTCAAAAAGGCCTTGCAAAGTCTATGGGACATGATTTTGAATCCCATTTTTCCAATATGGTAGGTTGATATAGCAGCCAATTGAACTTGTATGGTAACCGCTGCTGCACCTTTATTGAAAAGTTTTGCTATGAAGTCTAAATGCGATGGGGGCCATGAAAGGATCAATGTGACTGTTGAGAGCCCAACAGCAAAACTTTTCCATTTGCTAGCATAAAACTTTCTGGTTGTAGCCTTGTTGGGATGAGATCAGAATATGTTTCACAGCAGGAGAGATATTTGGAAGCCTGGCTAGGAGTGCAAGTGGGGCAGCAAAGTTGTCAGTTTAAGGGTTTGGACCGACGGATGGAGCATCCCTGATGGAGGAGTCAGGAGGTCTGGCACTGGGTCCAGATCCCATGGCTTCTCTTGTAGATGGGGCTCATAGGAAGGGGAACCAAATCTGATGAGGCCAGTATGGGGCGATGAGTATTAACCTGCTTCTCAATGTGTTGGCTTTCTGAAGGACTTTGGGAATCAAGGGAAAAGGAGGGAAAGCATATAGAAGACTCAGGGGCCAATCATGTACAAGTGCATCCCTTGGTCACTCCCCCGGAGGGGGGATCAGAGCAAAGTAGCTGCTGCATTTGGCATTCATGGACTTGGCAGAAAGGTCGCAGCAAGGCTGGCCCCACTTGTGAAAAATCTGCTCCGCAATTTCCTATTTCAGGGACTATTAGGATAGCTCTGCTGACTTTGTTATGTTGGATTTCCCTGGGATATGCATTGCTATTAGAAAGCATTGGGAAGAGACTGCCCACTGCCATACCATTTGCCTCACAGCAAGAGGCTCTCCCGTTTGATTCTCGGCTTGGGTTGGGAGTGCCTTCTGTGTGGAGTCTGCATGCCCTCCCCGCAGTAGAGTGGGTGTTCGAAAAACATGTGTTGCATGGTCGTGCCTTCATTGAAGGTTGGGCATTGGGCTGGCAACTCGACACCATAAAAACCAACTGCCATTCATTAGCGGACCGGAGTTCCACTGTGGTGACCCCTAACCGGGAAAAGCCAAAAGACAACAAGGAAAGGGTAATACAAGGAGAATTCTCTAACTTAAACGACCAACTCCTCACAGAAAAGAAAAACCCTCTAAGTTAATCGGGCCCAATGGGAGCCCTCTAACATCTTATGGACGGTGCAGTGATGCAGCGGTAGCATTGTCGCCTCACAGCAAGAGGTTCTCTGATACGATTCTTGGCTAGGATGCCTTCTGTGCGGAGTCTGTATGTCCTCCCTGCGGGTGCTCCGGTTTCCTCCCACGTTCAAAGACATGCATCTGGAGCATTTCTCCCCAGGCCTCCGCTGAAAACTGGCTTCTTTCCAAGTTGGACTTTCCCGGTTAACAAATGTTAAATAAATAAATAAAATAAACTTAAATGGACAACCCAATGGCAAAGAAAAAGAGGATATAACAAACTACAAACACAAAATAAAGCAGAAAAAAAACTCTCTACATTAAACAAGTTCGGGACCAGGATAGGAGGAAAACACAGAAGTCTAGCGGTAGACGACGGCCAACCACACAAAGTAATACAAAAACAAGCTACAAAGATCTAAAGCACACTTGTAACACTAAAACTTCACAAAACTCACTGTATACAAACTGTAACAAACATTGAAAGATAAATGAAGTAAAAGAAATACTTCACTTAGTCTGAGCCAAGAGGAAGCACCCGATCTGTTTAGCGCCAAATGAGATCTGGGTAATCTTCCCAAGGTATGATGGGATAGGGTACAGCCTCGAGCAGGTGGAAGCTCTCAAGCTTTAGTATAGGCCGAGTGGGATCCAGCACTGAATGAAGGCGAGATAAGGACAGCATAACATCAGGGTTTAACAGTCTGGTTTTATGAAGGACTGCACAGGGTCACATTATCTTAACTTTTTGACATCTTAATTACTGGAATGTGAGACTTAATTCTTGAATTTGCTCATTCCTCTTAATTTTATGTGAATGTCAACCTTTAATGTCGGTGAGCATAAACAATTAAAAACACATACATTTATTACAATAAAATGACTGCTGAAAACTTTATTCTAAGATCATTGCACAACTGTAACTGGGAACTAAGGTTGAGTGGCACGATGCCAGGGTAATCCTATGGGCTAGGCTTGTAAAGGCTCCAGGGCTATTAGCCTAGTACACACCTATGAACAATTTTGAAGAATAAAGGCAATGAAGCAAATACTGTTCAAAACCAATAAACATGCAAAATATTTTTTCTTAGCATGTTATACATAACAGTTGCCCCTCACTGTGTACAGTTTGCTTTTATATACATCTCAGTTAAAACATTTTTCAAAAGATAAGTCAGAAGTGGGTGTTAATTTGTTCTTCTTGCATCTATGCCAGCCATTTCCAATCAGTGTGCCGCAGCACAGTAGTGTGCAGTGAGAGGTTGACAGGTACGTATCAAGATTTTTTGAAATTCTAAGGCAACTACGGCGTACTTTGTGCACTGGTATCACGCAAGTGTCGCACACTGATGGTTCTAGCTGTTTGCTAGGATCAAGGAGTAAAGATGGTCGGCAAAACCCGGTAACATGGCTAATGTGCAGGCAGAGGAAAGGTAGGCCAGGTAAAAATGAGCCCTGGCCGGAAGCCTGGACTATATTACTGCACTTTTGCAGTAAGTAAGCTTGTTATGTGGAGTCAGTTTTCTAATGGGAAGAACTGTGTATTTGCAATGAAGGCCCTGTGTGATAGTTTAGAGTCATTTGCACTTCCAATCTCTTGCCAGTGTTTTCACTTCTTTGGGGAGCATGGAAACCATTGGTAACGGCTATAGGGATAGTTGGTGACAAAACCATTAGTCTTAAGGTTTTCTAGAATTTAGTGGAAAGATAAAACTTTCTGTGGTGGGGCATTATGGCCTTGAAATGAATAGTGTATTTATTGAAGATGTTGTTGTATTGCCCAAATGTTTACATATATTGCGTTATTTATGCTAACTGGTAAATTATAATCAGACTAAGTATTTACTGTACTTTTGTAACTTATTCAGTTTGAATCCATTCATTTTTGTGTGGCGGATTTGTTAGAAGTTCTGTGCGTTTACTTGGTAAACTCTATGCACCTTCTGAGTTTTTATTTATTTAACTAATGCTGGACTACATATGCCTTGTAAGTAAGATTGTTTAAATATCTATTTTCGATGTTTGTTTCACCTCGTGGTTCCAACACTAGGATTACAGTAACTTACAAACATGCTTATGGACTAGTCAAGCTTTTGATACTTTTCCCAAACGACTTTGTGTGTGGTAGTCGAGAGGTATGGGCATTTGGGGTTTACACCATATCTATACCTTTCAACTGTCCCTGATTTTGACTGGTGTATTAGTGGTGTTTCTCTTTCATGATCCCTTCTAAAACTGAGGACTTTTGGAGGATAGGCAATTTACACTTAAATAATGATAGCAATTTGTGTTATAGAATTTTTACTTCAAAAATGTACATACTGCACTTTCTCCTATTATGTCAATGTTTCAGGTTAATAGTACTAGTATTTTAAAGTGCTCCTGGTTATTTCTGGATTTGCCATGATACTGAAATGTTGAGACTGTGACCGTACCTGTGGAGTTGGTGTTTACTCCATATGTCAACTTTATCCAATTTTAAGGGTGTCCCTACACTTGGCTCAAAGTTCTGCTCTTTTCCAAATAAGATTAGATTTTTTGTGAACATGTGGTACATTATATTAAGTACTGGTAACTATTTACTTACCACAGTTTTGACTGGAAAGAGTTATTTTTTTCTAAAACAAAGTCAAGCTCAGATATCTCATTAAATATTAAATGCAAGTAAAAAGAGGAAAAGATATTTTAAATCAATCAGTTATACCTATTTTTTGTCAGATCGGCAAAAAAATATAATATATATTTTGGCGTGCCACAATATTTTTGTAATTACTTTGTGTGTGCCATGAGATGAAAAAGGCTGAAAATCACTGATCTATGCATACAACACCTTGTCAAGTAAAACATAATCACAAATCAAAATGACTATTGCAATGCAATCGGTAAATAAGCAAAGTCAGCCTCTGGCTAATAGGTCTGACATGATACATCACCACAGGCTGCACACACTAGGGATAATTAACAGTACAGAAATCAATTCAATCTGTGAGGATATCCTTGAAATTTATACCAAATTATACTGAAAATGTTAATATTTCCTCAAACTGAGTGCATCCTTTTTAACAAGTCGGCTGCGCATTTTTTTTTTAAATCACCCAAGCATTCAGAAGTCTATATGGATCAGTACCAAGTACTTAAAGAAAACATGCAAAATTATTTTTAAAAAATCTTACTACAATAAACTGAACACTGTAAGAGAAAAAAAGCCCTTTTTATGTAAAATATTTTTTTCATATGACAAATGCTTTAATTTGCTATCCTTATGCCAAACTGAAATCTTAATTCAAAAAGACCAGTCTGTAGTAGGGCTCACTGGAACAGGATGTGGCAGATTTCAAAAGAATATGTACAACTATATTCCCTATACTAACTATAAACCATATTTTGTACTAAAAAGGTACTGTCCATAACCTGTTGTAAACCCAAGACTTAAAACGGTCATTTCATAACTTATTTTCAACCTCAAAATTAAACTACATCAGTGTTACAAATTTTAGTATATTTTGTTATCAAGCTAGATGATTTCTCCCATCTCTGTCAGAGAGAGAACCTAGTGGGAGGACTTTGAATCCCCTTTTTCTTTTTATTCTAGTCCCTGTGACCCACTTTGACATTTAGAGCCTTCTGAACCTCTTGCACTGCAATCTTATTTAAAATGGCAGCAGGAGAAAGTGGTCACCATACAGTGGTGTTGGTTACATCTTTAATACAGTGTGGGGTACAGCAATCTTTTATACTTGAAATACATCCAAGAAAAGCATGTACGCAACCAATGCTAGCCTCACATGCCTTTGCATACCCACGACCAGTTTTGCTGACTGCAAGCATGCTTAGTCTTGGTACTAGACTCTGGTGTGCACCAAAAGATACTACTGCACTTCACAGAAAGCTACCACTAACATTTGTGCCACCTTCATTTTACTTCTTTAAATGATAATTATACAAAATAAAAAGAAGTTACGTCTTACCATAACGTTCCATCTGTATTGATCCTCATTCAGTCATTACGTATGGGTATCGGTTCCGACCTTGGAACCGAGCCGGACATATTCCAAGCTCGCGCCAGCTACAAACTCTCGAGCTAAAAGTCTTACCCAGAATTCCCCTCTCCCTGTTACCTCAGATTGAGTTTGCAAGTCAAAAGAAGGTGGAGGCTACCTCTGGTCAAATGACCTAAAGAACCGGATGGTGACATCCACTAGAAGCCACAGGAAGGGGAAGGAGGGAGGGTCGTAATGACTGAACGAGGATCAACAATACAGATGGAACGTTATGGTAAGACATAACTTTTTTATCTGATATTGTTAATCCTCGTTTATTCCTTACGTATGGGACAGAGTCCCCCAGCTACCTCTATTCCTGGGAGGCTCTCATGGAAGGACATTCCTGAGCACCATAGAACCAAAAGATGCTCTTCCCCTGGAGGCTAAATCCAATTTGTAATGATTGATGAAGGTATGAGGAGTAGACCAGGTTGCAGCTGCACAGGTGTCATGTACAGAAGCTCTGGCATGGAAGGCAGCAGAAATTGCCACTGACCTTGTCGAATGAGCCTTGATGGTAGTCGGCAAAGGAATATTACTTTGTATATAAATGAAGGTCATAAGGTCTTTCAACCATCTAGCCAATGTGACCTTAGCAACAGCACATCCTAATCTAGGTCCAGAATAGGCCAAAAATAACTGGTCTGATTTACGAGAGGCCTTATTCCTATTCAGGTAAAAGCGAATTTGCCTGTGAATATCTAGGGTATGTAGGCAATACTCTCCTCTGTTTGAATGATTGGGGAAGAAAACTGGCAATTCAATGATTTGATTAATGCACATTTCAGAGATCACTTTTGGCAGAAAGGAAGACACTATCTCTATGAAAAATCAAGTATGGACCCTTGATGCATAAGGCTTGAAGCTCAGAGATCCATCTGGCAGAAGTAATGGCGACCAAAAACAAGGTTTTCCAGGACAAATATCTGAGGTCGCATGAAGAAGCTGGCTCGAAAGGTGGCAGTGTCAGAGCTTGTAAAACTAATGACAGGTCCCATGGTTGAATAGGTTCTCTAAAAGGGGGCTTCAGATGATTCACCCCTTTTATGAAGGTCTTTCATAATTTGTGCGACATAAGAGAGGAGTCTTGGACACCCTCATGGAAATTAGATATTGCAGCCAAATGAACTCTAATAGTAGAGGCCGATAGAACCGAATTGAATAGATCGGCTAGATACTCTAGTACTATCGACACTGGTGCTGAAAAAGGACCTACTTGCTTTTCTTTCAGCCAACAGGTAAATCTTTTCCACTTGTTTAGATAAGTAATTCTAGTGGAAGACTTATCAGATGCAATAAGAATATCCCGTACTGGTAAAGAAAGATCATTCTGCCTGGCAATCAAGGGAATTCGAGGAGCCAAGCTGTGAGCTTCAAGCTGTCCAAGTTGGGATGAATCAGATTCTGCGGATGGGAGATCAACCCCGGGGTTGGATGGAGGATCTATGGTTGATCTAGCAGGTGAGACCAAAGGAAGGGGAACCAAATCTGACGAGGCCAATATGGTGCTATGAGGATCACCCTGCTCTTCAACTGACTGGCTTTCTTCCGAAACTGGGGAATGAGGAGAAGAGGTGGAAAAGCATAAAGAAGACCCGAGGGCTAATTGTGGACTAGAGCGCCCCCGGGTGACTGTACCAGAGGGGGAATCAGGGTGAAGTAGTTGCTCGGGGATGCAAAGAGGTCGAAGCAAGGACGGCCCCAGTGGTGGAAGATCTCCGCCGCTATCAAGGGATTCAGGGACCACTCATAAGGTTGTAGAATGCACCTGCTGAGTCTGTCTGCTATCATGTTGGAACTCCCGGGAATGTGCGTTGCTAGAAGAAAACAGTTGGTAGCCATCGCCCACTGCCATATCCTCATGGCCTCTCGACAAAGGGGGTAAGAATTGGTTCCACCCTGTTTGTTGATGTACCAGACCACTGCCATGTTTGTCTGACTATATCGCAATAGTCCCAGACGGCAGCAGGGGATGGAATGCTTGCAACGCCAGAAGCACTGCCCTTAGCTCCAGAACATTTATATGCAGTTGGGCCTCCAATTCGGACCAAGTGCCTTGGACTGCCTGACCCTAACATAGCCCCCCCCCCAACCCACCCCATCAGGGAGGTGTCCATGGTCACTGTAGCCTTGGGATGCTGGGGGGAGAAGGGACGAGACCATTGTGACGGGTTGTGGGTCATCCACCAATTTAAGTCCTGTTTGCACCTGTGAATTACTCAAATCGTGGCTGAAAGAGGTTGCTGAAAAAGATACCATTGGGTGAGCAGTAGCCATTGTATAAGCCTCATGTGAAACCTGGCCAGGGTGACAATGGAGGCTGCGATGGAACCCAACAGCTGTAGGACAGAGTGAGCTGTGAATTTCTCCCTTGAAAGGATTGGGATCAATTGTTGCTTTATCCTTAGAATTCTGTGCTCTGGAATGGATGCTCTGCAATTCTTTGCATCCAATATGACCCCTATGATTTCTGTGGCTGAGATGGGATGAGATTGGATTTTTGCCAGTTTATGGTTATGCCTAGCCTTTTTGAAATGAGGAGAGAGTATGCCAGGGCTTCTTCCAATAAATGTCTGGTGGGGGTGGAGATGAGCCAGTCATCTAGATATGGAAACACCTGGAATCCTTGTAGTCGCAAGTGAGTTGTGATAACTGCCATGCACTTTGGGAACACTATGGAGGTTGTAGAGAGTCCGAAGGGCAGTACTCTGAACTAGTAGTGACTGGCTCCCACACGGAAGCGCAGAAATCTTCTTGATGGCCTGTCCATTTTTATGTGGTAGTACGCATCTTGAAGATCTATCGAGCACATCCAATTGTCTTTTTCCAAAAACAGGAGGATAGTCTGTATTGTGACCATCCGGAATTTTTGTACTCTGACAAACTTGTTCAATACACTGAGATCCAAAATTGGTCTCCAGTCCCCAGTTTTCTTTGGCACCAAAAATAGTCTTGAGTAGAATCTGAATCCTATCTGGTCTGGAGGGACTATTTGGATGACTCTTTCTTAGCAGCTTTGCTATCTCTAGTGCTGCTTCTTCCCTTTGACTGGGTCGAATGTCGGGTAAGTCTGTTGGGGGGGCAGGACAAAGATCGAAGGGGATATGGTAACCTCTGGTTATTATCCTTTGCACCCTACAGTCGGTGGTGATGGTTAGCCAGGCAGAAGGGTACAAGGAGAAATGACCCCTAACTACCTCCAGAGGAAAGGAGTTGGGCCACTCTTCAGGAGCGCTGACAGGATTGACAAGGAAAAGAGTCCCTGGAACCCTTGTTATGCGGACCCCCTCTGCCCCGAAAGGGGCAACTTCCCTGTGAGTTTCCCCCTCTGCTTCTAGGGGAGAACTCGGCCTGCGTGTCACAGAAAGGACCCTGAGACTTTTTGTACCATATCTTCCCACTCTTCTGGTTTCTGGAGAAAGCACGTTGAGGGGAAGAATAATAGACACCTACAGCAGAAAGTGTCTTACCATCCTGTTCATATCTGGCCAGTGTGCTTTTAACTTTGGGTCCAAACAATGAAGAGGCTTCAATGGGAGTGATGAGAAAAGAAGCCTTGAAGGGTTCCGCAAAATTACATAAGCACATCCAGGCATGCAGTCTCAAAACAATGCCTGAACTCGCCCCTCTAGCTGCTCCTTCTGATGCGCGAGATATCAGACGCATGGAGGAGTTTGATATCGATTCAATGGTAGCCAGCTGAGAGGCCACTTTGTCAGGGACCTCATCAAAAATGGCACCAGCCAAAGTTTCAAAGAGCTCAGATACTAAATCCCTTTGAAGCCTGGTGAAGTGTGCCATATAATTCAGGGACCTGATTGCAAAGGTCGCTGATGCAAAAGTACGCTTCCCTATTCTGTCCAGAGCCCGTGACTCTGTTGGGCGGATGGACAGTGTGGCTTTCTTCTTCCGCCAGGTCCTTCTTGGTTGCGGCTGCCACCACCAGAGCATCTACAGGAAGACTTTGGACAAATGGGGGTCAGTAGCAGGAGGGGACAATATTTTATCTGGCATCTGGGAAATGGCCTCAATGGTGTCAGTAGCCTACAACACACGCTGCACGACGAGCCAGACCACTTCATCGGAAGGTGGAGTAAACCAAGAGGTAGGGGGCTGGGTGCAACAGGCCTGCAGGAACTTAGACTCTTCAGAGGTCGGGTTAGAGGGCTGCCAGTCACCTCTCTGTTTAAGAATTTTGAGGATATCACCAAAGGATACCTCAGAGGTTGGGCAAGGAGATCCTTCCCCATCATCAAAGTCTGTCTTCAGTAAGGGACTCCTCTGTGGAGTCCATGTGCTTCCTCTTGCACAAGCTTTTGCAATGAACTTCCTCAGAGGGAGAAGCTGGGGAAGACCAAGCAAAAGGGGTTTCCTGTGGAAGTACATCCTGAGGCCCTTGAGCCCGGTGTCTGCTAGGAGCGACTTGTGTACATAGCAGTTCAGAGGAGGGAGGGGAGATTGACAGCACAGTATCTCCAGCAGACACCAAAGCCTTCTCCATTAGTTGGAAGTCCGGTCCACCTGAAGAGGGGTGAGTGTCCTGGACAGGGGTCACCCCTCCCCTAAGTGGCTCAGCCTTCCAACATGGAGTCCCTGGATGGCTGTGAAATACCAAATTACGTACGCCACAGCTGACATCCTGGGTCATAACAAAACTCTCCTGCCACAAAGGCAACTGTGGTCCCTTAGTGAGGTCCATAAAGGGAACCGCAGAGGGGGAAGACTGTGCTATATCAAGGGGCTTCATAGGCAATGAAGGAGGAGAATAAGTAGGGGTCTTTGGCAAAAGGTGATCACTTCCCAAGAAAGGACAGGTCCTGGGGGGGTGGGATACCTCTAGCCAAAAGCACTTGATCCACAAGACACAACACGTCGTGTTCAGAGAGGCTTCTAGTGGATTTCACAGACACGGCTGAGGGGGAGGTCAGGTCTATCCACAGATGGGACAAGCTCGGTGCCCACATCACCAATCTGCACTGAAAACAATGGTGCAGTAAGAAACTGTACTACAGGTGTCTGCACAGAGGAAAGGTGCAGAAATCATGGTCTGCACAGGCAGTAAGGTTTGTGCCGAAGTGGTTGTCGGTGCCGAGGCTGGGACTGAAAAAATCGGTGTCAGTAACTGAGTTGTCGGTTACGGGTAAGGTATCGGAGCCGATGTGGTTATGGTCTGCGCTGACAGGATAGTCGGTGCTGGTAGAGAGGTCTGAACAGAGGAGCCCTCAATACCGATATGTTAAAGGGCATGCTAGTCGGTGCCGAAGTCACAGATGGCACCGATGGCCTCTGTGCCGAGGGTCTAGGCACTGAAAGTTCTGGAGCGGAAAAAGTCAGATCCAAAGTAGAAAGCTTAGCTTTCTTGGGCCTCGGTTGATGGAAGTCCCCAGCCGGGGACGAAGGAAGAGATTTGGCCTTCGCAAGATCATCAGTCTTTTTCTTATGGGATCTTGGAGGGGTTGAAGCCTCCCACCCAGAAATGGCCTCTGAAAAAGGAGATTTGAGTAGCCCCTTCAGTAATAATTTATTTTTCCTCTCAATCAACGTCCTGTTAGAGAAGTTCTTACAAATTCCACAGGGTGGATCAACTGATAAATGAGGCACACCCAAACAATAGACACACAGAAAATGTGCATCTGAAGTAGGTAATTTATGTCCACAATCTGAACATCTCAAATCCTGGACTACCTTTTTTATCCACGATAGAAAAAAATGTAATCAGAAAGGATACCAGCAATGGGACAAGAAATACTCGAAGGAAATGAAGAAAAGGGGTCTACCAATGATGGTATAGAAGAAAATACCTTGCAATAAAAAGATTGAAAATTTGCTAAATGCAATAAGGTACGAGAAAACAATTTAGAAACTTTTCTGAGACAAAAAGTTGTTTTAGACTAGAATGACAACAAATATTGTACTTAGCTCAAGATAAGTAGCTTGACACGACCGAATGGCGACGCGGCAAACGAAATCTGGGGTAACAGGAAGAGGGGAATTCTGGGTAATAGTTTTAACTCGAGAGTTTGTAGCTGGCACAAGCTTGGAATATGGCCGGCTCGGTTCCGTGGTCGGAACAGATACCTATAAGTAAGGAATGAACGAGGATTAACAATATCAGATCTTAAATTTTTAGGTTTAAAACAGTAGCAGACAGTTCCAAGATGGCTGCACACTTAACAGATGAACTTCAGCAATCCCAGTGTGAAAACAGAAACTGATAAGCAGCCAGTGATTTTGTCAGGTTGAGTAAAATTAAGTTACTGGCTACTACATACACTGGCTGGGTACCTGCAAAGATGAAACTAATACTGACTGAGAAGAACCCTGCAGCTGTTTAGCAAAAACCAGTTCAAGCTCCAGCTTCAGTGGAAGACATGGCTTCCAATAATGTAGAAGAAAATGTGCTCGGATTGTTTTAATAAAATTCTGAATAAGTGTATCAGCTCAAATAACAAAAGGCTGAAAAATGGAAGAAGCTTTAAACAGATATATTGAGATGAGCTCCAGTGACCTAAATCTAGCCTATGATTTAAATAGGACATGCTGGAGAGACAAATTTATTTCACAAAGGTTGCCACTTCTCTGGACTAGGCTACGAATTCATGTTAAGCAGAGCACTTCTATGACTGTTCAAAAGGAGCCTGGATGAATGGATGGGAAATAGCAAATTCCTGCCAGGAATAGCTCCAACATCCCTCTTGGACATGAGCAGTCATTACTAATAATAATGATCTTAGGCATTGTATCAAAACAAACAAAACAGAGTACTCCATGGCTGTTAAAAAACTTTAATCTAAGAATCAAACACTGATAAAAAGCATACAAAGTTGGTAAACACTTTCACAGTCAAAATATATGACTTCTTCCTAAGTCCTAAAAACAAATACCCACTAACTTCATATAGTTGTCAATAGCCAATCAACAACATAACATAATTGAAGCAATAAGGTAATACAGCCTCACACAGGATGACTAAAAAAATATATAAAAAGTATATGAAAAAAATCTATATACATCAGTGCATCAACTGTCCTGCTTTCAACACTAGTTTCAAAGAAACTCTAATTCAAACCAGGAAACCTATCTCCACCTAAACGCATTATCCATTCTTGTTCTTCAGTTAAATTCTTGAAGTCCCCGCCTCTAATACTAACTGTTAAAACCTCTAAGACCAGAAACTTAAAGCTATGGTCTTGCCCTTATGCTGGGCTTTGTATGCTTTTTATCAGTGTTCATTTCCTAATGTTTTTTAACAGCCGTGGAGTACTCTCTTTCGTTTTTGATACATTTGCCGTTTGTGGTTAGAGAGAGCATTACCAGCTCACACACTTTTTTGTTTCAATCTTAGGCATTGACTAGACTTTTTTCTCTTGAAATATAATGGGTGTAATAGGCCAGGCTTAAAATGACCCTTGGGTTAATAAGCGTTGTAACTGCCTATGAACCTACCAAAACTGCAAAAAAATCAGAGGCTGAAATGAAGAAAAGGCTGGCTGAGTATGATACTGCTCAAGAACAGATGTTTCAAAAATGATAAAAATAGATGACAGAACACATAGGGAATCTCTGAGGATGTCCTTCAAGGATGCATCTGCAGTCCTTACAAATGGGTTGTCCTGTCGTCAGGCAGCCCTTCGGTCGGCCGGATTCCAAAGTCTGGGTCTGGCCTCGGCTGGTGTCGCACTTCACCCGACGTCATAGCTGCAGTTATTCGGGTATAAAGGCATCAGCCGACGCCATTTTCCTCAGTCTTTCTTGCCGCGTGCGCCAAGCAGAAGCTGTTCGCAAGTGCCGGTCGGTCAGAACCAGAGATTACTACTACCGAATACTACGAAGACTTCTAAAAAGCTAAGTACCCCGTTGGGGACTCTTTCTTGCCTCAGCCGATGTCAGAAAAAGTGAATAACTGTTTAACTTGTGGGAAACAAATACCTCATAAAGATTTCCACTCTTACTGCTTACCTTGTTTAGGCCCAGACCACAACGTCGCAGCTTGTCTAGCCTGTGCTTCTTTTAACCGGCGGACGCTTAGACGTCGGTCGGAATTTGCTGAGGAGTTTTTCGGCTCCGATTTTGCTTATATTATGCCGTCGGATCCTCCGACTTCACAAATATCTAAAAAACGCAAGGAAAAGGACCGACACTCGCGGTCCGCGGTTTCGGCCGAAACCGCAGTTAAGCCAACCGCGAGTGTCTCGGTTTCGGCTGAAACCGAGCAAGCGGTTCTTCCTTCAGCCGAAAACTTTCCTTCTACCGAGGCCTCTTCCAACCTCGTGGAATCGGCTTCTGAAATCCCACCTGCTGTTGCAGTTTCTCAGGAATTATCAGACACTATTCCCTTGGATATTTCAACCCCTGCACGTGGAGCTGCTAGGCCACCTGCAGCCATGTCCATTAAGGCCTTTGCCAGGGCTAAAGCAGCCAAAACTACTAAATCTGTGCCTGCTAAGCCCCCCTCTCTCAGGCCTAGCTCTAGTTCACAAATGCTTAGTTTAGCAGAGGATCTCATTTCTTTAATCCGAGGATCCCAACCTCAACCAGACAGGGCCTCTCACCCGCCTCCAGAGAAGAGGCCTAGAGCAGAGCCCCCTGAGCCAGTGTCTACAGATGATTCCTCTGATGATTCAAATGATACAGACCCTCCAGAGGCTCCATACTCCCCTTATGAAGACTCTGATGCTGAAGAGTCCATCCCTTCTGCCTCTCCGCCTGAGGAATTTTCCTTTGGGGAAACCTTGCATGCTATGAGGGAACAATTTCAGTGGCAGGGCCAGGATTTTTCAGACTCCAGAAAAAGGCTTAGAACTTTTCTGCATTTACCCCAACATAGGCCTTTAGCCATACCTCCAGTTCTTTCTGTTGTAGATGATGCATTTAATGATGCTTGTACTGCTCCTGATTCTCTGCCTCCGGCCCCTGTTAAGCCCGATAGATACTACAGGGTCCTGGACACACATTACCACTTGTATAAGGCTCCCTTTGCAGATCCAGAGACTATCTCCCAAGGACCTAAGGCTGTAGCAGCCACCTCTGCCAAAAACCCCCTCCCCTCTGAAAGGGAATCCAGATCCTGAGAGAGATGGGGTAAAAAAGTTTACACTTCTGCTACTCTTTCAGCTAGAGCCTTGAACTGTCAGTTTCACATGATGCAGTATCAAGAATTTTTGCTAGACCAGTTAACCAAAAAAGTGTCCTCAGATGAAGCAGTAGACAAAAAATATGTGCAGGAAATGGTACATAACATTCAACAAGTCAGTAACCATTCCTTAAAATGTGGCTATGATGCACTGGAGGCTTCCTTTAGATCAGCCATGACTGGCACAGTCATCAGAAGGCATGCATGGTTAAAAGAACAGGCCTTACCAGACCATGTCAAATCAAAACTATTAGATGCTCCTATGGATAAGATCAATTTGTTTGGCTCTCCTGCACAACAAGTGCTCAAGAAGATGGAAGAGAAGGCAAAATCTGTCCAAACAGTGAAAGATTTCTTACAGGTCCAACCTCCGAGGTTTAGCAGGAATTGGCCCTCCAAGAATTGGTCCTTTCCAGACTCCTCCAGAACTCAGAGAGGCAGGAAAAGGCGTTCAAGAGGCAGAAGCCAATCCAGGGGTGCCTACAGAGGACGTCAGTGGCAGGGCAACAACCAGCGAGGCACAGCCACAGACACAGCCACCACCACAACTACAGGTCAATCACAGTGACTTGGCTCTGGCACCGCCTACCAGGGAACAACTACAAGCACCCTTAGGCAGGAAGCTAGCCTTATTTACGATAAACTGGCATTACATCACAAGAGACAAGTGGATTTTACAGATAATAGACCAAGGTTACAGGTTTCACTTCCATACTCTACCAGGAAAGAGAGGAATGCCAAACCTTCCTCCAAATCAAAAGACAGAAGCTCTAAAACAAGTATCCCAATTATTAAGAATGAGAGCTGTAGAGAAGGTACCATCTATGGAGCAAGGGAAGGGATTTTACTCCAGACTCTTCCTGGTACCAAGAAAAGAGAGCAAATGGAGACCTATCCACGACTTGTCCGCTTTAAACACATTCCTCATTGTTCCAAAATTCAAAATGCTGACCCTACAGCAGCTTCTTCCCATGCTGGGCAAGGAGTCTTGGCTGGTGACTCTAGATCTCAAGGAGGCATACCTGCACGTCCCCATACGACCAAACTGCAGAAGATACCTCAGATTTCTTGCAGGATCAGAGCATTATCAATTCTCAGCATTGCCCTTTGGCTTATCTACTGCGCCCAGAGTGTTCACGAAATGCCTGGCATCAGTAATTGCTCATTGCAGACTTCAGGGAATCCAAATCTACCCATACCTGGACGAATGCCTGATACAAGCGGACAACAAAAACAGGCTAGCAGAAGATTTACAAAGGGTCATTTATCTGCTACAAGCCCTGGGATACACAGTCAATATAAAAAAGTCAAGACTGATACCATCCCAGAGAATAACCTTTTTGGGTGCAGAGTTGGACACATCAAAGCAAATGGCATTCCTAACAGTAGAAAAACAGGAGCAGCTACCGCTCTACTTCTTGGCTTTAACAAAGCAGAACCATCTGACAGCAAGAAAAGTACTGCAAGCCTTGGGCTTCATGGCATCCTGCATAATATTGGTTCCTCATGCCAGACTGCATATGAGAAAACTACAGTGGTATCTAAGGAATTTATGGTCTCAACACAAGCACAGCCTAGAAACCCAGATTCCCATTATTCCATGCCTGAAGCAAGAATTCCTATGGTGGGCTCAGACTTGTCAATCAAACACAGGATTACCCTTCCACAGTACTCAACCAAGCCAAACCATCACGACAGACGCCTCAGACCTCGGTTGGGGGGCACACATGCTGGACAAGTGCATACAAGGCTTATGGTCTCAAGACCAGCTGCACCTACACATAAATCTAAAGGAAATGCTGGCAGTAAAACTGGCAATTCAGGCATTCAGACCATTCCTTCAACAAGGTCTCTTGATGATAAGGACAGACAACACCACAGTTATGTGGTACATCAACAAACAGGGAGGCACACATTCGTATCCTCTTTGCCGGATGGCACTGGATCTCTGGAATGTGGCCCTGAGCTACAACATTCAGTTAAAAGGAACTTTTGTACCAGGAAAAGAAAACATTCTAGCAGACATAATAAGCAGGACTACCACGGATGCCCACGAATGGATGTTGCATCCGGACATCTTCAAAACCATTACAAGAAAATGGGGGCTCCCAGAAATAGACTTATTTGCATCCCCACGCAATTGCCAACTAAAGAAATTCTGCACAAGGACGTACCACCCACTTGCTTGGAAGGTGGACTCCCTATCCTTCAGTTGGAAAAACCTGACAGCATATGCATTCCCACCACTTCCTTTGATGCACAAGGTGCTATTGAAGATCAAAGAGGACCGTCCAAGGATCATTCTGATAGCTCCAGACTGGCCAAGGCAACATTGGTACCCATTACTGAGGAGCATGTCTCGGGAACAAATATGGCCACTACCCCTGGTTCCCTTGCTGTTAACACAGAACAACTACAACAATCTGCATCCAAACCTGAAAACTCTGCAGCTGACTGCCTGGAACACTGCATGAGACCAATTAACCCAAATTTATCCCAAAGGGTTAAAGACATTATCCTTGAGGCTCGTAGACCCTCAACAAGAAAAAATTATTCAGCAAAATGGAAAAGATATCTCATTTGGAGTACTGCAAAAGGAGAAGATGTGTCACTGGTAAACACAGCCAACATTCTGGAATACTTGGCAGAGCTCTTCCACACAGGCCTGTCCTATTCCTCCATCAAGATTCATGCATCAGCTATTTCAGCAGAATACGACTTGGATCCTCCTGTCTTCTCACATCCTCTGCTCAGACAGTTTCTGAGAGGAATTAAAATGTAAAGCCTCCTAGGAAGCCACCATTACCAGCATGGGACTTGAACTTTGTGCTAGAAAAATTGACACTTCCTCCTTTGAACCAGCAGCAACAGCAGAATTGCAATACTTATCATGGAAGACTGCTTTCCTGCTGGCAATCACTTCAGCAAGAAGGGTATCTGAACTTCAGGCATTAATGGCAGTACAACCCTTCCTGATCTTCCATCAAGATAGAGTGTCCATGAGAACAAATCCTTCCTTTATGCCTAAGGTGGTCTCCAGAGTTTCTTTAAATCAGGCTATCCACCTACCTACGTTCTTCCCCAACCCACAGAACAGGGGAGAAAGACTGCTGCATACCTTGGATGTACATAGACAATTACGCTACTACCTGGACAGGACCAAGGGCAATAGAAAAACTGACCAGCTACTGGTAGCATATGCAACAGGGAGGGAAGGAAAAGCAATTTCAAAACAGACAATCTCCAAGTGGATAGGAAATTGCATTAGATTTTGTTACTCCTACCATGGAAAGAAAACTCCAGAGAACATCAGGCCTCACTCTACAAGGGCAACAGCCACTACCACAGCCTTCTTACAAGGAGTGGCTACCAAGGACATTTTAGAAGCTGCTACTTGGAGCTCCGTGCATACATTTGCCAAGCATTATAATTTACCTTTATACTCTAGATCCCGAGCAGGTTTTGCCACTGCTGTTTTGCAAGGGATCCTAACTACACCATAACTTTATTTTTCCACCTCCCCCAGTTTGGCTATGGTATTCTACCCATTTGTAAGGACTGCAGATGCATCCTTGAAGGACATAGTACAGTTTTGTACCTACCATAAATGTAGATGTCCGATAGGAATGCATCTGCAGTCAGGATTACCCACCGACCTTCCCCTCTGTGGTGCTCCTAGGGTATTTGCCCATCTTATAGCTAGCTGGGGGAATCTATTATGGTGTATTTGTTTGTATATATGTACATACATGCTTATTTTTGTGTTTGCTCTCTACTATTTGGAATCATTGGCATTTATCCAAATTTAGCCTTCCAAGAGGGCACCTGGCATCTGGGGCAAGAAACACTGAGGAAAATGGCGTCGGCTGATGCCTTTATACTCGAATAACTGCAGCTATGACGTCGGGTGAAGTGCGACACCAGCCGAGGCCAGACCCAGACTTTGGAATCCGGCCGACCGAAGGGCTGCCTGACGACAGGACAACCCATTTGTAAGGACTGCAGATGCATTCCTATCGGACATCTACATTTATGGTAGGTACAAAACTGTACTTTTTCTGCTGCATCAGAGAAACTACAAGGGACAGACTGCATTAATTTTATGAAAGCACAAATAAGCAAATTAGCAGTGGTGGTGCTGCGGTAGCGTTGTCGCCTCACAGTAATATGCTGTCCGGTTCGATTCTCAGCTAGAGCGTCTTCTGTGTGGAGACATGCGTGAATGGGCGTACCTTCGTTGAAGGTTGTGCGTCAAGCCAGGCAAGCCGGTACGTAAAAATCAACTGCCAATCATTAGCGGACCGGTGTTCCGCTGTGGCGACCCCTAACCGGGAAAAGCCGAAAGACGCAAACAAACAGACAGGTATTCCACTGAAAGAGCACACCGTATATATGCTCTAAAGCTGGCCATGAGAAACCAGTTAAGTCCTTTATTAGTAAAGGTGCAAACCTACTAGCAGAAAGAGCGGATTCTGACAAAACAGCAGTAAAAGGGCACTATATTAAACATTAGAGACAGTATAGTATTTGTGGAAAATGATTATTCACTGTAGAGCAGGCAGAAGAGAAACAAATTATTTCTAGTAATCAGGGAGTGTCGGGAGGCAGGTGTGACATTCAAGCTGCTGTACCTGGCTGTCTTCAGAATATTTTTCCTGGAGGGATCAACGTAATTTTTGATGCAGAACAGGCTAAGGAGAAATGTAAAAAATTGCCCAACAAGAATGAGCCATCAAGAAGAAGGGACTCTGCTTTTCATTCTTCTGATAATAAAGCACACTGAGAGACTTTGCCAGTAAAACCTTTTCCACTGTTACAAAGGAAAATGATTGAGACACAGAGAAAAGCACATGAGTTGATCAGAAGAATTGGGAATACTATGGAATTAAATCAGAATCTAGAGCTGAAAAATGGAGATGAACAGGAAGTCCAGCAAAATCGAAATTAGTGATTAAATGTGACATTGCAAAACTAATAAAATTTGTTAAATATGGATGTATAAGAATAAGCAGAAACAGTGGACTTGTGTTGACTTTGGTAAACTTGTGAGTAACTAAAAAGCATATGCTTTACTTCATGTCATTAATGTTTGGAAGGACTTGGGAGGGGAAGACAAAAGAAGAAGGTAACGAAGTAAAAATTTCTTTGCTTAACAGTATTTCTATGAAATTTTTCACAATATAAATTGCATATTTTATAGAAAATTATTTTTATTTGTTCTTACATGTGACAAAGTTAAGGTAAACAGATGTCCATTTTTCTTCTTCCTCTTCGCTTTTTTGGTATTGAGAAATGTAGGCATTACAGTACAAAAAGAGACAAAAGTTAGAAAAGAGCGTTTAAGATAATGGTCTGTAATCCTGGGTTAATGAAGGGGGATGGGGTATAAAGTACACATATCATAATATATGTAGAGGTATGTTTTATCCAACATTTGCATAGGTGAATGTCTAGATTAAGACCCTTGGCTTAATCTAATAATACATTTTAAGTAGAAACAATTAAAGGTGAGAACACTGAATATTATACAAAATATTCCTATAGCAATAAATGTTTCAGCCTGTCTTTCAGGCTGCAACAGAGGACTACATTTTTTCTTTTTTCTCACTTTTCCATGGAGGAAAGATGATAACAGGGCAATAAAACACAAAACACAAGCTTCTTCAAGGTTAAAAGTTAACAATTTCTGAAAGTATACAAGTAGGTTTCACATTTGTGAGGGATAAAGATAAAAACCATAACAGACACCAATTAATGAAAGAAGCACATGTAATAAATTAATAAGTCTCAGCATGGATAACCTCAACTTCTGGTGAATTAGAGCCTGTGTTAGCAGCTGTCTGTATGTCACAAATTGTCCAATCTGGAGGGTTAAACTTAATTATTTGAATATGTAAGTTGTTATGTGTGTTTGCATTAAGTTAACAAGTTATCAGGATGTTTTGAATGGGGTGTTTTTTATTAAAACAAAAAGTCTTGTAAAATGTGACATATGTTCCAATGTTAAGGAAAAATGAAAAAAAAAAGGATCAACCGTCCAAACATTAATGGGTGCATGCATATCAAAAGCTGTAAACAGACATTTAAAAAAGCTGCCATATATAATAGGCGAGAGTACCGCATTTTATCATAATGGTGATACTTTCTTATTTTGGAATGTGAATGGTCTTATAGCTACAGACAAACAGAAAGCATACTTAATTATATTAAGAAATGCAGAGGGCAAACAGCAATGCTACAAGAGACACATTTGGAAAGAAATGAGCATGTGAATTTGATGGATTTCAGGATGGATATTCTGCAGAATATCAGGGGCAAAGGAAAAAAAGAAGTTATGTACTTACCATAATGTTCCATTTGAGTTGTTCATCTTGCCTTCATTCTTTACTGATGGGTTCAGAGCCGATCCCTTGGCTCCGAGTCGGCCAATTGCAAAGCTTGAGGTCTTCAAATAGCCAAGGCCAAGTCCCTATCCTATGATGCACCTAGAGTTACCTCAGATCTTGTTTGATGCGTATAATAATACCGTATGTCATTATTTCACTCCCAAGAAAGGATATAGAAGGATTGAGCAACCAGGATGGATCCAGCATCTCGGTCATCTAACACCCCAGGAGGGGATAGGAGGGGGGACGTAAGAATGAAGGCGAGATGAACAACTCACATGGAATGTTATGGTAAGTACATAACTTCTTTATGTGAAGTTGTTCTATCTTGCCGTTCATTCTTTCCTGACACCATCAATCTAAAGTGGATTACAGGAGTATATTTCTCAGGATCGTGGATCCAAATGAGGCCCTGTCCCTGGAGGCCTTGTCAACTTTGTAATGAGTGATAAAGGTATGAGGTTTTGACCAAGTGGCTGCTGCACAAATGTTCAGAAAAGGCAGATGATGTAGAAACTGCTCTGGTTGAGTGAGCTTTAATTTTATGCTGCAAAGGCATATTGGCAGCTGAATAAGCAAAGGTGATACAATCAGATAACCATTTAGACAGAGTTGTTTTAATCATTGGTCTACCCTTCCTGGAGTCTGAAAATGAAACAAAGCTGGTCTGATTTTCTGAAATCTTTTGTTCTATCCAAATAAATTCTGAGCTGTCTGTGAACATCAAGTTTGTGCAGCATGTACTCTAAATGTTTGTCAATGGTTGCGGAAGAAGACTGGCAAATCAATAATTTGGTTGAGATTGGTTTCAGTGCATCCTTTGGGCAAGAATGAGGGGTTTGTTCTAAGTGAGAATTTGTCAGCATGGAATATCAAATAAGGAGGAGTCATGGATAAAGCCTGAAGCTCTGACAATCTGCGGGCAGAAGTAATAGCTACTAAAAAGATGGTTTTCCATGACAAAAATTTGAGGTCACAAGAGGAAGCTGGTTCAAATGGTGGAAGAATTATGCGGGAAAGCATACAATTTAAATTCCATGAAGAATAGGGAGATTTCACAAGTGGTCTAATATGAAAAGTCCCTTTGAGAAAGGCTTTGGATAACTTGCGAGACATAATATTCAATCCTTCAAATCCAAGATGAAAATTAGAAATAGCAGCCAGTTGAACACAAACTGTTGCTGCCGCAGCTCCTTTGTTAAAAATCATTGTCAAGAACTCTAAAATTGAGGCCATAGGGGCTTGGTAAGATCAATATTGTTTTAAGAGGCCCATATAGAACATTTTTTTTTCCATTTGCTAAGATATAGCTTCCTAGTAGAAGATTTATGAGAGGATAAGAGGATTTGTTTTGTCTCACTGGAGAGGTTATGGAACCTAGATATGATAGGAATTGGAGCAGTCAAGCTACCAGCTTCAGGGACTGCAGAGAGGGATGAAGTTCCCCTGATGAGTGCTTCAGAAGGTCTAGAACTGGATCCAGAATCCAAGGGTCCTCCAAAAGATGAAGTCGAAGGAAGGGGAACCAAATCTGACAAGGCCAATGAGGGGCTATTAGAATGATGGTCCTTCCTAGGGGTTTTGCTTTCTGTAGAATTTTGGGTATCAACTGGATCGGTGGAAATGCATAGAGGAGACCCGGAGGCCAATTGTGTATGAGTGCGTCCCTTGGGGCTTCTCCCAGAGGGGGACTCAGGGCAAAGTAGCTTCTGCATTTCATGTTCATGTGACTGGCAAAGAGGTCGCAGCAAGGCTGGTCCCACCTGCAGAATATCCTGTCCGCTATTTCTTTCTTGAGGGACCACTCATGGGGCAACAAGATTGCCCTGCTCAGCTTGTTTGCTATCACGTTGCATTTCCAGGGGATGTGCATTGCCAACAGAAAGCTCTGGGTGGAAACAGCCCACTGCCATACTCTGAGAGCCTCGCGACAAAGGGGGTAAGACCTGGTTCCTCGTTTGCTCAAATACCAGATCACTGACATGTCCGTCTGAATCGCAATCGTACCCACAGGAAGAGAGTCCTGAAAGTACTGCAATGCCAAAAGTACTGCTCTCATCTCCAGGACATTGATATGCAGATGTGTCTCTTGATCGGTATATGTACCTTGGGCTGTCTTTCCCTGAAAATGCCCCCCCCCCCCCCCCCCCCATCAGGGAAGCATCCGTGATCACTGTGGCCGCTGGAGGTCAACCACCACTGAAAATCCTTTTTGCAGGAATTTGTGATCATTATCGTGTGAGACATGGGAAGTTCTTGATAAGACCATTGATTGAACAGCCACTGTAGTATCCGCATGTGCATACAAGCTAGTGGTATAGCTAGAATTGCTGCTGCCATCATGCCTAACAATTTCAGAACTTCTGATGCTGGTGCTCTGTCTTTGGATATCAGAATGCTGACATGCTTACGAAGAAGAAAGACTCTTTTTATTGGAAGCCTTGGTGTGGTGGTAGTGGTGTCCAGTTCTGCTCAGATAAAAACGATAAGCTGCGATGGTGACAAGGCATATTTTTCTTAGTTGATTGTAATGCCCAGTTGATTCCAGAGTGACAGAGTGGACTCCCTGGCCCGAATGAGTTGATCCCTGGTGGTTGCGGTAAGGAGCCAATCATCTAGGTACAGAAACACCTGGAATCCTAGACACCTCAGGTGAGCCATGACCACTGCCATGCATTTGGTGAACACTCTGCGGGCTGTAGTGAGACCAAAGAGCAGGGCTCGAAACTGGTAATGATTGGCTCCCAGACAGAAGCGCAGATGATCCCTGGATGGCCTGGCCATTTTTATGTGGTAGTATGCATCCTTCAGAACTATAGAGCACATCCAATTGTCTTTACCTAAGAAGGGAAGTAGAGAATGAAGCGTGACCATCTGGAACTTCTCTTTCTTTACATATGCGTTCAGTCTGCTGAGGTCCAATATGGGTCTCCAGTACCCTGTCTTTTTTGGAACCAAAAAGAATCTTGAGTAAGTTCCAGATCCTGTCTGGTCTGCAGGGACTGGTTGGATGACTCTTTCTTAGCAACATTTGGACCTCTATTGTTGTCTATTCCCTGTAACTGGGTGGAACGTCCGGGATTTTTCTTATGGGTGGAGGGGGTGTGGCGAATGGGATGAAGTATCCTCTGGAAATGATACTTTGTACCCAGCTGTCTTTTATTTTGAGCCAAGCATCTGGATACACAGATAAGCGACCCCCGACTACCTCCCTTCAGGAGCGCTGGTAGGGCTTGCCAGAGAAGTGCTCGATTGCCCTTATGTTGCGGACCCCCTCTGCCACGAGGGTGGCATCTTCCATTATTGCCCCTCCTCTGCCGCTGAGCGGGGTTCACCACATGTGTCATGAAAGGCTCCTTGGGCTTTTCAGAACCACATTTTTCCTTCCCTTTGATCCTTAGGGTAGGGTCGGGTAGGGGTGGAAAAACGGACCCCGACGGCAGAGTCTTTCCATCCTGTTCACACCTGGTTAAGGTTTCCTTCACTTTAGGCCCAAGAAGGGCTGAGCCATCAAAGGGAGTATTCACGAAGGATGACGAAGGGCTCTGCGAAGGAACACAAGCGCATCCAGGAGTGTCTCCTAAGAGCAACTCCTGTACCTGCTGCCCTACACCCATTCCATCAGCTGCATATGAGATGAGGCACATGGATAAGTTTACTATAGAACTGAGGGTAGCATGCTGGGCGGCAACTTTGTCGGTAGCTCCTGCAGCTACTGTACCCTGAAGAGCATCTCCTAGCTCTTTAAGGAGATCTCTTTGTAACCTGGTAAAATGGGTTAAATAGTTGAGCGAACGAACAGCAAAAGTCGCTGACCAAGAAGTTATGTACTCACCATAACGTTTGATGTATGTAGTCCATCTCGCCTCACATTCTTACCCGTGGGTTTAGAGCCGAACCTCGGCTCTGACTCGGCCATACTCTAGCTCAAAGTCTTCAAGTGGCTCGTGGCCGAGCGGTATCCCATGCTACACTGCTCCCTTTCCCCAGATCTTGTTTGCTGCAAGCTCAGGCAATCACACACCTCACACACAACACAGAGAGGAAGAATTAGCCCAACAACAAAAGGAGTAATGAAACAAAAACAAACCTCTATGCCCTCCAGGAGGGGGAAGGCGGGAGGGTAAGTAAGACTGCGAGGCGAGATGGACTACATGCATCGAACGTTATGGCGAGTACTTAACTTCTTGATGTTAAGTAGTCCAATCTTGCCTACATTCTTACCCGTGGGACAGCGTCCCCAGCACCTGAACCTTGGGCGGCTCAGTGGAAAATACTCCTGAGCACTGTGGAACCAAAGGAAGATCTGCCTCTGGATATCAAATCCAATTTGTAGTAACTGATAAAGGTGTGAGGAGATGCCCATGTAGCAGCAGCACAAACATTATCCATAGAAATCCTGGCCTGAAATGCCGTAAAGGTAGACATTGATCATGTAGAATGAGCCTTCACCTTAAAAGCTAATTCCTTACTGCTTGAGGCATAAATGAAGGAAATACAACTAGAGATACAGACAGGAGACCCAAGTCTATTGTTTGAAAACGAGACAAATAGCTGATCTGATTTCCTAAGATCCTTCGTTCTATGTAAACAAAAACGCAATTGTCTATGAACATCTAGCTGGTGGAATTTGAATTCTGCCTTATTAGAAAATGCTGGGAAAAACACAGGCAGCTCAATAGACTGGTTGAGGATAATAACCAAAGCAACCTTTGGCATAAAGGAAGGATTTGATCCGAGGGAAACCCTATCCTTGTGAAATACCAAGTAAGGAGGTCTAACTGACAAAGCTTGGGAGCTCACAGACTCGCCTAGCTGAAGTGATGGCTACCAAAAAGATAGTCTTCCATGAAAAATATTTCAAGTCACAAGTAGCTGCAGGCTCAAAGGGAGACGAAGTGAGACACTGCAGCACAAAATTGAGGTCCCATGGCATTACGGGATCAAAGACTGGGGGCCAAAGCATCATAGTCCCTTTTAAAAATGCCTTACAAAAAGTCTATGTGCCATTAGACTGGGTTCATTAGCGACATGAAAGGTGGAGATAGCCGCTAACTGAACTTTAATGGTTGTGGCAGCTGACCCCCGACTGAGAAGCCTGGAGAGAAATTCCAGAACTGATGAAATTGGTGCAGTGCAAGGGTTAATCTGCCTTTCATGAGCCCAGATGGAGAATCTTTTCCATTTACTGGAATAAATCTTCCTAGTCGAAGGCTTACGGGAAGAAAACCAAATATGAACTACTTCCAGAGAAAAATGATGAAGCCTGACTAGTGATGGAACTGGAGTAGCCAAGCTGTCAACCGGAGGATTTGAAGAGAGGAATGGAAATGCCCTGACATATATGAGTCAATAGGTCTGGCTGTGGGTCCAGAATCCAGGGGTCGTCCATAAGATAGAGATGGAGAAAGGGGAACCAAATTTGACGAGGCCAGTGTGGAGCAATCAGAATCATTCTGCTTCCCAAGAATTGTGCTTTCTGAATAACCTTTGCTATCAGAGGAACAGGTGGGAAGGCATAAGGTAGACTGAAGGGCCAATCTTGAACTAGAGCATCCCTGGGTGTCTCCCCATGAGGGGGGATGAAGGTGAAAGTAGCTCCTGCACTTGGTATTGAGGGGACTGGCAAATAGATTGCAGCAAGGCTGACCCTATCTGCAGAAAATCTGCACCGCAACCTGCTTGTTCAGGGACCACTAGTGAGGCATCAGAATAGCTCTGCTCAACCTGTCTGCAATCACGCTGAACTTCCCCAGAATGTACGTTGCCACAAGAAAGCGTTGGGAAGACACTGCCAAACTCAAATAGCCTCTCTGCAAAGGGGATATGACTTGGTTCCCCCCTGTTTGTTCAGATACCATATCACAGACATGTTGTCCGAGTGGATTGCAATCATCCCGAGAGGAAGAAAGCTATGGATTGCTTGCAATGCTAATAGCACTGTTCTCATCTCCTAGACATTGATATGCAAATGTATCTCGTGCTCTTGCCACGTGCCTTGGACTGTCCTGCCGAGATCATGCCCCCTCCACCCAATCTGGGAGGCATCTGTGGTCACCATGGCAACTGGAGGAGGTGGAACGAAGGGCTTTCCCACATTGAGATTGTTGGTCTGAAGCCACCAGCGTAGATCCTGCTTGCACTTGTCTGTAATCATAATAAGATGGGAAAGCGGAAGTTGTTGTAGGGACCACTGAGCAAAGAGCAGCCACTGAAGGGAGCCTCATGTGTAGTCTTGTAAGAGGGACTAGCATAATTGCGGCAGCCATTGTCCCTAACAATTTGAGAACCATTTTTGCCTTTACCTTTTTCAGTGGAAACAATGTGTAGACCTGTTGTTGCAAAACCTGAATTCTTTCTTCTGGTAAGAAAGCCCTCATGAGTACGGTGTCTAACTCGGCGCCTATAAAGGGGACACGCTGCGAGGGCAACAAGGCAGATTTTTCCCAGTTTAGTGTGATACCCAACCGTTAACACAGCACAATGGTGGCATCCCTGGTCTGTAGTAGTAGATGCCTGGTGTGGCAGACAGGAGCCAGTCGTCTAGGTACAGAAACACTTGGAATCCTTGACGTCTCAAGTGAGCAGTCACCACTGCCATACATTTGTTAAACACCCTGGGGGCTGTGGTGAGACCAAAGGGCAGGGCTCGAAACTGAAAATGACTGGCTCCCAGCCAGAAGTGTAAATGACTCCTGGATGCCCTGTCCATCTTTATATGGTAGTAAGCATCCTTGAGGTAGATGGAGCACATCCATACTTCTTTCCCCAACAATGGGAGAATAGACTGTAAAGTGACCATTCAGAACTTGGACTTTTTCACATGGAGGTTCAAGCAGCTGAGATCCAAGATGCGTCTCAGGTCCCCTGTTCTTTCGGCACTGAAATGAATCTTGAGTAAGTCCCTAATCCGAGCTGGTCTGACGGGACATGCTGGATGGCTCCTTTTGCTAGCAACTTTTGAACTTCTGAAGCTGCGGAATCCCTTTGACTGGGTGGAGCATCTGAGATTCTCTTGGTTGACGGGGGATGAGAAGAGAAGGGAATATGATATCTTCCGGAAATTATCTTTAATACCCACTCGTCCTTGGTGATGCCTTGCCAGGCTTCTGGGTATAGCAAAATGCGACCCCCGACTGGCTCTGGAGAAGCGCAGTCGGGCCTCCCATCAGGAGTGCTAGTAGGAGGAACCGTGAAAGAAATCCTGGTCCCCCTGGTTACACGGACCTCCTCTGCCTCTAGGGCGGCGTCTACCTGAGTTACCACCCCCTACCCTGCCTCGGGAGGGGGAATCACTTTGTGCATCTTGAAAAAACCTCTGTGGCTTTCTGAACTACATTTTCCCACCCTTTGGCCCTTGGGATAAGGTCTAGAAGGCAATGAAAAATGGACTCCCATAGCAGACAGGGTTTTTCCTTCCTGCTCGCACCTAGTGAGAATATCCTTCACCTTGGTTCCGAACAACGATGAACCGTCAAATGGGGCATTGGTGAACACAAACTTGAAGGTCTCCACGAAATTACACAGGCGCATCCAGGATTGCCTCCTACAAGAGACTCCTGAACTCGCTGCTCTACTTGCTCCATTGGCTGCATGCGAGATCAGCCTCATGGAAGAGTTTGTAATGGAATTTAGGGTAGACATCTGGGCACTGACCTTCTGAGCCACTGCGTTAGAAACATTACCCTGCATAGACTCTCCAAGCTCTTTTAGGAGATCTCTTTGGAGCCGTGTAAAATGTGACAAATAGTTCAGTGACCGCAGAGTAAAGGCCACTGAAGAAAACATACGCTTCCCATACCAGTCCATGGTCCGTGACTCCTTGTTAGGGGGATGGACGGTAGATGAAGTCTCAGCTTGTTCCTTCTTGGTGGCCGCTGCCACCACCATGGCATCTACTGGAATGTCCTTTGTGAAAAATTCCTTGTCAGCGGGGGCAGACAGAAACTTGTTGGGTCTCCTGGGGACTGGTTCCACAGTGTCAAGGGTTTCCCACACCCTTCGACAAACAATATCCAGGAGTTCATCGAACGGGGGAGAAACCCAAGAGGCGGAGGGTTGAGACCCAAAGGCCTTCAGGAACACTGACTCCTCCTGAGAGGGAGATTTGGAGGGCCAGTCACCTCTCTGCTTCAAGATCTCTAGGATACCCGAGACAGAGATATCTTCAGAGGATGACTTGGGGTACCCCTCTGAATCCTTGAGGTCGGTGACCGAAGTGATAGACTCATCCTGGGAGTCTATGTGCTTCCTCTTGCGCACTCTTTCTGGGGGGCTCCTCAGGCAAACACTCTGGGGAGACCTCAGAAAGTTGGGGACCACTCATGGAGGTATCCTGAGGCCTTGGGTCTCCGCTGTCCAAGGACAGAGGGTGATAAGAAACTGATACCAGTGCTGGAGGGGGTATAGTGTCGGTACCATCAGACGCAGCTGAGGACCTGGCCAGCACGCTTCGCATGACCTCGAAAGCTGACACCCCCCCCCCCCCCGGCTCTGAAAAGCTACCAACCATGAAAGCCCTCAGAGCTGAAGGGATAAGGTCCGAAGCAGAGGCATGGCCCAAGCTCACCAGTGCCGAAGCACCGAGTGGGAGGCTCAGAGCCTAAGAATATCGACGCAAGACCTCTCCCTCTGGTCTGACCGAGGAACTATGAGCCCTGGACCCTGCGGATGGAGCCGATGGGGTCAGAGCGGAGATCGGAACAGAGATGCCAGGATGGGCTACTGGAGCAGACATAAAGGCATCAGACGGAACTGACAACTCTGGTTTCGAAGGCAGAGAAAGGCTTGGAGGAGGAACATATGAGGATGGATGGGTGACAGGCTCCAGGGCCAATTGGGCTGGAGCCGGAAACAATTTGGCCAACAGCAGTGATTGGAGCAGTCTCTGTACCACTCTATCCACATCATCGTCCGAGGTCCTGGAGGACCTAGTGGGTAAGGTCGTGGATCTGGACCTCCCTACAGAAGGAGACTTACAAGAAGGAGAAACCAGTCTAGAAACTGGAGACCAGCTCCAAACAAGTACCTCCATCACCGGCTCAGAGAGACTGGGAGCCGATGATGACTTGGTCAATTCACCCACTTCCTTCGGCCCCAAAGCCAATGAAGCCAAGGAAGCTGAAGTAGACTTGGCAACTTTCTCTGGTGGCTCCGATAAAACTGACGGAGCCAGAGAGCGTTCTTTTGATTTAGAGGTCTTGTCTGCTTTAGAGGGAGAGGGCTTAGAACTGGAAACCCTCTCAAAGTCTTCTTCAAAGCAGGGTTTCAGTAATCCCTTCAGAATCAGTTTGTTCTTCCTCTCGAAGAATGCGTGGGCTAAAGGCGTGACAGAACACACAGGATTATTGGAAGTTGACTTGATATAAAGCTGTGTAGGTCTGAAAACACCCTCAAAAGCCGATGCCTGCTCAACGGCTCCAGACCCATCTGAGGGATTAGTTTCCGAAGGCTCAATACCTTGAGTATCCAGAGGCCTAGTTGTCTCCACGTGGGTGTCTGAGGCGGCCTGTGGCTCTGAGGTAGCAGGTGTCAGGGGCTGCGAAAGCACCTCAGTGATAACCGGCAAACCAGCAACTGGCCTAGAAGAGGCTTCGTTGTCGGTTTTGGACCTCAGATGCCTGTCCTTTTCTTTCTCCTTGTGCTTTTTATGAATTCCAGTCGGTTGTTCCGACGGCATTATATAGTTAAACCTTCAGCCAAAGAAATGAAAAGCAAAATCGTTCCGACGTTTAATAGTGCGTTGGTTAAATCTAGCACAAAACTGACAACTAGCAACGTCGTGGTCAGGGCCTAGGCAAGGAATACAGTAAGAATGAAAATCCTTATGAGGTATTTGCTTCCCACAAGAAATACAATTGTTAACTTTTTCTGACATCGGTCTGGAGCAAGAAAAAAGTTTCTCCAACGGGGTACTTAGCTTTATAGAAGACTTCAGATCTGAAATTCAATTTTGAAAATCCCAGGAGTCGGCCGACCGGAACTTGCGAACTGCTTTTGCTTCGGGCATCGCGCGGCAAGAAAGACTGAAGAAAATGGCGTTGGCTGCATCTTTTTTACCCCTGGCGCACTGACGTCAGGGAAGAGGCAACAGCAACCAACGCCGGACCAGGACTTTGGAATTCAGGCCGACTGCGGGTAGCCTGCCAGCAGGATAACTCAAGTGGAATGACTGCAACAGTGAAACACGATGAACATCACACAGGATTCTTGGAGGTGGATAGCCCCCAAGCAATATACACACACAGAGTGCCCATCAGTAATAGACATTTTATATCCACACTTATATTTTTTGAAGCCCGAAGGCTTGTGTTCTTTTGTAACCTTAGACATATTGGTATAACACAGCACACAATATCAGAAGACAAACCCAATACAACAGAAAAACACAGGAACTATGCCTCTAAATTAAACGGTCATAGAACAATAAACACCACAGGGAAGAAAGGACCTCTAACTTAAATGGCCCTGACAAACAAAACGAGGGAGGACTAGGTCCTCTAAGTTAAATGGCTCTAGCCCAAAGGGACGGGGCAACACCGGAACAAGCACATACAGGGAAACTGGGGCACACAACTAGAAGGGAGGACTAGGTCCTCTAACTGAAACGGGCCTAGCCCGTAAGAAGGGAAGAAACACAAACGGGATACCAAGACAAAAGCCAAACAGGCCACACAAACAGTTTTTTTATCAAAAAACAGAGACTAGCTATGAAAATAGCTTTTGGAGCAACAAACTACTAAAAAGTAGAAGAAAGTTATACTTGGCCACGGCCAAGAGCGAGACCACGTCTGAGCTGTATGAGCGGCAAACAAGATCTGGGGTAAAGGAGCCTCAGTCACGAGCCAGTTGAAGACCTCGAGCTAGAATATGGCCGAGTCGGAGCTGAGGTTCAGCTCCGAACACATGGGTAAGAAGGTAGGCGAGATTGGACTACATAACATCTAAACATTCACTTCCCGTATCTATCCATGATCCTGGAGTCTCTGTTAGGAGGATGGATAGACGAGGAAGTTTCAGACATTTCCTTTCTGGAGGCTGCTGCTGCCACCATGGCATCAACTGGATCACCTTTTGTTAAGAAATATTTGTCAAGGGGGGCAGAAATGACCTTATTATGCCTCCTAGGGACATGCTCCATAGTATCCAGAGACTCCCACGCCCTTCGTGAGACCAGCTGCGTCAGCTCATCGAAGGGCAGAGACACCCAAGAGGTGGAGGGCTGAGACCCGAAAGCCTTCAAAGAGAACTGAGTCATCCTCAGTAGGGCTTTTGCACTGCCAGTCACCCCTCTGCCTAAGAATTTTAAGTATCTCGGCAAATGAGATATCTTCAGAGGGGGACTGTGGGGACTCTTCTGACTCATCTAAGTCTGTATCTGATGTCAGAGACTCCTGGAGGGGGGGGGGGGTGGTTCTAGATGTTTCTTCTTACACAATCTCCTCCTGGGAACCTCATCAGTGGGAGCTTCTGGTGAGGTCTCAGAAGAGAAAGGGCCACCCAATGGGGCTTCCTGAGGTTCTGGGTCTTTACGCTTGGTCAGGATGTGTGAGGCAGAAGCAGACACAGGGGCTTTAGGGGAGGAGGAAGCCATACCTGAGTCTGAGGATGTCTTTGGAGACATGACTCTCCTAATGGCATTGAAAGCACCTCTGCTCCGATGCGAGGAAACTGACAGATCCAAAGAAACCATTGGCACCCCCAGCACCAGGACAGTGGGCTCCAAACCAGAGGTAGGAGCTGAGCTCATCCGAGCTGAAGCCCAGAAAAGCAGTCTCGGAACAGGCAAGTCAGTCCAACTATCCTCCCCAGACCTGACTAGAGAGTGTCGGCTCCTAGAGTCCTCGTCGGCACCAAGGAGTCAGAGTGCACAAAGCCGAAGACACTGGACCAGGCGTCAGCTCTGAGGGTTCCACTATCAACAGGTCCGACTCCTCCGGCTCCAAAGGACCAGCATGGCTCGGAGGAGGAATAGTTTGAGCTGTTGCAAGGGTCTTCGGCTCCAAAGCCATTTGGGTAGAAGCTGATAAAATTTTTGCCAAGGCCAGTGCTGATAGCAGCTTCTGCACCACACGATCCACATCCAGATATGAAAGGCTGATAGAGGACCGAGAAGAGCACAACGAAGGTGGTACCGACTGTAGTAACGGACTCTCAGTAGCTTCGTATACCAGTTCCAAGACTGGGGACCGGCTCAGAAAAGAAAAGACGGTCAGTTCTGATGGCAGTGGAGCCGAAGTCAAAGATTTCTTTGATTTCTTAGAGTCTGAAGAACTCTTAGAAGACTTTCAGGACTTGCTGGATCCATCTTGGTCACACAAAGGTTCATGAAAAGTACAGTTGTTTACACTTACCATAAGTGTAGATGTTACGAGTGTATTCACTGTTGCAGTCATCACATTTGGGTTATCTGCTTGCAGTAGCCCTCAGTCGGCCTTGATTAACAAAGTCTTGGGTTCTGCGTCGTTGCCGTCATCTTCCATGACGTCATGTAGTCAGGGGTATAAAGAATGCAGCCGATGCCATTACATCAGTTTTTCTTGCCCCAGATGTCAGGTGCCCACATAATGGGAAGCAATTATATACAAGGTTACACCTCCAACAAAAAAGCAAATACAAAAAGAAACAATGGCAGAATCGCACAAAAACGAAGTTTACTTCACGAAGTAAAATCCACAAGATAAAAAGTACAGTTTTGTACCTACCATAAATGTAGATGTCCGAACAGGATAGCATCTGCAGTCCTAACAAATGGGTTGTCCTGTCGTCAGGCAGCCCTTCGGTCGGCCGGATTCCAAAGTCTGGGTCTGGCCTCGGCTGGTGTCGCACTTCACCCGACGTCATCTCTGCTGGTCTTCGGGTATAAAGGCATCAGCCGACGCCATTTTCCTCAGTGTTTCTTGCCCCAGATGCCAGTTGCCCTCTTGGAAAACTAAATTTTGGGTAAATGCCAATGTTTCCAAAGAAAAAAGGAGGCAAACACAAAAAATAAGAAGTTATGTACCTACCATAACGTTCCATGTTAGTTGTCTTCTCTCGCCTTCTTTCTTGCTTGATGGGTTCGGAGCCGATCCCTCGGCTCCGACTCGGCACTTGCTAAGCTCGAGAGTCACTTTTACCAGCTCGAGGCAGCCCCATATCCCATGATGCAAGGCGGTAAGTACCCAGATCTCGTTTGATGACAAAGGGCCATAGCACCAAGCATAAAATACTTCCCAAAGGAAGAAGAAAACTACAGATGGAAGAAGGACCAGGTCTGAATGGCCTTCAGCATAACAGTTTCTTATAACAAGGTCTGTCCAGGCCAGGGGGAAGGAGGGAGGGTCGCAAGAAAGAAGGCGAGAAGACAACTAACATGGAAGGTTATGGTAGGTACATAACTTCTTAATGTTAAGTTGTCAATCTCGCCTTCATTGTTGCTTGATGGGACGCGTCCCTAGCACCTCTATCCTGGGTGGCTCAATGGAGCAAACTCTTGAGGACTGTAGAGCCAAAACTGGCTCTGTCCCTGGAGGCCAAGTCCAATTTGTAATGGGAAACAAAAGTGTGAGGAGTGGCCCAAGTGGCCGCTGCACAAATAGTGTCTAAAGGAAGTCTAGCTTGAAAAGCTGTAGAAGTAGCTAAGCTCCTAGTTGAATGTGCTTTAGGTTTTGAGCACAGCTGTTTTCCCCTGAGCAGATAAATTTCAGAGATGACCAAGAAAGCCATCTAGACAAAGTCACTTTAGAAACAGGAAGGCCTTTTTATTATCCGATAGGAAACAAAAAGTTGATCAGATTTTCTAAATTTTTTGTTCTGTCCAAATAATATCTAAGTTGACGGTGGACATCAAGATAATGTAGCTTTTGTTCAGCTCTATCTGAATAGTTAGGAAAAATACAGGAGATCAATGGATTGATTCAAATTGTTCTTTGAAGCGACCTTAGGCAAAAAGGTTGGGTTAGTTCTCAAAGATACTCTGTCTTTGTGAAAAACCAAATAGGGGTCGAACCGAAGAGCATGAAGTTCAGACACCCTCCTGGCCGATGTAATAGCCACTAGGAATAAAGTTTTCCAAGAAAGATATTTCAGGGAACAAGAAGCAGCTGGCTCGAAGGGGGGAAGAATTAAGGATGTCAGCACTAAATTTAGATCCCACTGAGGAGGAGGATTCCTGATTGGAGGTTTTAGTAGGAAAATTCCTTTCAAGAAGGCCCTGCAGAGCCTATGGGACATAATATTATGATCTGCTATCCCGACATGAAAATTGGAAATAGCAGCCAATTGAACTCTGACTGTGGAAGAAGAGGAGCCTGCATGAAAAATCTCTGCTAAGAAGTCCAGGACTGCCTGAACAGGGGCAGTAAAGGATCAATATTCTTGGCCTTAGCCCAATAAGAGAAAGCGTTTCCATTTGCTTGTATAAATCCTCCTGGTAGAGGATTTTAGCGGTTACTATGATGTCTCTAACTGGGTTAGAGATCAAAGGAAGCCTGGCTAAGGAAGGAAGTGGAGCAACCATGCTGTGAGGTTGAGAGAAGGGATTGACCGGTGCAGTTGACCCGATTGGTGAATCAGAAGATCTGGCACTGGGTCCAGATGCCACGGCTGCACCAAAAGGTGATGATGGAGGAACGGGAACCAAACTTGTCGAGGCCAGTAAGGGGCAATGAGAATCAATTTGGCTCTCAAAACGGTAGCTTTCTGGATAACCTGAGGGATCAGAGGAAATGGAGGGAAGGCATAAAGAAGTCCCTGGGGCCAATCCTGGGTCAGAGCGTCTCTGGGGGGATGGCCTGATAGAGGGAAGAGGCTGAAGAAGTCTGGACATTTGCTGTTTTGGGGAGTAGCAAAAAGATCGCAACATGGACGACCCCATTCCAGAAAAATCTCTTCCGCTATAGATTGCTTGAGAGACCACTCGTGAGGCATGAGAATAGCTCTGCTCAATCTGTCCGCTACAATGTTGGTTTTCCCAGGGATATGCGTTGCTACCAGAAACCGATGAGAGGAGATCGCCCATTGCCATAGTCTGAGCGCTTCTCGACACAAGGGGTAGGACTTGGTTCCGCCCTGTTTGTTGATATACCAAACTACAGACATGTTGTCTGTGTGGACTGCAATTGTCCCTACGGGAAGAAAGTCGTTGAGGGCTTGCAACGTTAAAAGCACTGCTCTCATCTCCAGGACATTTATGTGCATTTGGTACTCGAACGGCTGCCACGTCCCATGAACCATCCTGCCCTGATAATGACCCCCCCACCCGATCAGGGAGGCATCCGTGGTGACAGTGGCTATCGGGAATGGGGGTACAAAGTACCTGCCTTGGTGAACCTGAGGAGATGTGATCCACCAAGCAAGATGCTCTTTGCATGTCTGTGTCACCAGAATCTGGTGACGCATTGGAAGTTGCTGGTACGACCATTGTGTGAACAGCATCCACTGAAGAAGGCGCATGTAGAATCGAGCCAGGGGAAGAAGAGTAATGGCCGCAGCCATGAGACCTAATACCTTTAGAACCATTCTGGCCTGTACTTTCTTGTTGGCCAGAATGATCCTGACATGACTCTGAATGTCTGAAACTCTTTGATCTGTAAGGGTAGCTGACATCCGAACAGTGTTTAAGTTTGCGCCTATGAAGGTAATAGACTGGCAGGGCGATAAGGATGACTTTTCGAAGTTAATTGAGATGCCCAAATGAGAACAAAGGTTTATTGTGTAATCCCTGGCTTGTATAAGCTGATGCCTGGTGGTGGCTGACAGGAACCAGTCGTCGAGATACGGAAACACCTGGAATCCTTGATGTCTCAGGTGAGCCGTGACCACTGCCATGCATTTGGTGAACACTCTGGGGGCTGTAGTGAGACCAAAGGGCAGGGCTCTGAACTGGAAATGACTGGACCCCAGCCGAAAGCGGAGAAATCTCCTGGAGCGTCTGTGAATCTTGATGTGATAGTACGCATCCTGAAGATCTATTGAGCACATCCAGTTGTCCTTCTGTAAGAAGGGCAGAATTGACTGAAGAGTGACCATTCGGAATCTTGTCTTCTTGACAGACTTGTTGAGTCTGCTGAGATCCAATATTGGTCTCCAGTCTCCCGTCTTTTTGGGGACCAAAAGAACCTTGAGTAGATTCCGGCTCTGAATGGTCTGTTGTAACTGGCTGAATGGCTCTTTTTTGCAGTAGTTTTGAGACTTCTAACTCTGCAATTTCCCTTAGACCGGGTGGTACATCTGGAAGGGAACTTGAGGGAAAGGGACTTTCCTCGAAAGGAATTATGTAACCCTTGGATATGATCGACTGTACCCATGTGTCTTGAGTGAGGGAATGCCAGGCTTCTGGGTACAGTGATAATCTTCCCCCGACTGCCTCCAAGGAGGGACAGCCGGGCAACATCTCAGGGATGCTGAAAGGGCTTGTCAGAGAGAGGCTCTCTGTTTCCCTGGTTTTTCGGACCCCCTCTGCCTCTAGAGCGTCTGTTGTTGTTACCCCCTCTGCCTCTAGGGGTAAACTGACCACGTGAATCCGGCGTGACTCCTTAGGATTTACGGAACCACATCTTCCCACCTTTCTGTCCTTTGGGATAAGGTCTAGAAGGGTGGAAAAACGGACTCCTACAGCAGAAAGAGTCTTGCCGTCCTGTTCGCACCTGGTCAAGGTTTCCTTCACCTGAGGGCCAAACAAAGCTGACCCATCAAAGGGAGAATTTGTGAAGGACGCCTTAAAGGGATCCGCAAAATCACATAGCCGCATCCTTGCTTGGCGCCTAAGAGACACACCTGTACCTGCGGCTCTACTGCTCCATCAGCAGCATAAGATATTAGCCGCATGGAGGAGTTTGCAATGGAATTGAGGGTTCCTAGCTGCGAAGCAATTTTTCTTGAGCCCCTGGAGCTGTAGGATCCTGAACTACTTCACCCAGCTCCTTAAGGATATCCCTCAGGAGTCTGGTGAAGTGACATAGGTAATTCATGCGACGCATAGCAAAAGTCGCTGAGGAAAACATCCGCTTACTACCTATCCATGGTCCTAGAGTCCTTATTAGGAGGATGGGCCAGTGCGGAAGGATCTGCAAGTTCCTTTTGGTGGCCGCAGCCACCACCATGGCATCAGCGGGGACACCCTTAGTGAGGAATTGCTTGTCACACGGGTCAGTGATTAATTTTGAAGTCGTCCTACGGACTCGCTCTACAGACCCAGGAGCCGCCCACGCTTCGTGCAATAACCTGCATAAGGGGTCGAAGGCGGAGACACCCAGGAGGTGGAGGGCCGAGATCCAAACGCCTCTAGGTATACTGACTCATCCTCAGAGGAATTGTTGGTGGGCCAGTTTCCCCTCTGTTTAAGGAGTTCTAGGATGTCTGAGAAGGAGACATCCTCAGAGGGGGATCTAGGGGATCCCTCTGACTCATCAAAGTCAGTATCCGAAGTGACAGACTCGGGGGAGTCTACATGTTTCCTCTTACAAGTCCTCTTCCTAGGAGGATCTCCCGAAACCATCAGGAGAATCCTCGGAAGAGGGGGAAATTCCCAATGGGGAAACCTGAGGCGGAGGATCTCTGGGTCCTGTAGCAAGAGAAGTGGCAGAGATGTCAACAGGTACTATAGAGGGAGGAGCTACGGGAACAGACTGCTGACTGATACCAGTGGCCAGCACACTCTTCATCACCTCGAATGCTCACCTCCCAGGCAGGTCCGAGAGAACCCGTTCCGAAGAGCTAGGAACTCCAGGGACCACCGAAAGGGAAGTCTCCGAGGCAGATGTCGGAGCCGAGCTCACCAAGGCCGAGGCTCCAAGGGGAAGAGCGGGTTCGGACAAGGGTCCGATGCCACTCACCCCTCGGAGGAGACCATGGAAGCCCGACCACCGAATCCCTCTAAGGAAGGTCTCGAAGAGGAGATAAGAGTAGAGGCTGAAATTACAGAAGGGGGTATCCGTCCTCCAGCCGTAGCAGTAACCCTTCCCGAAGACTCCAACTCCAAGCTCTGGGGTAGAGTTGAAGGAGGAACTGTAACGGGGTGTGGACCAACAGTCGTCTGTTGAGACGGACTATGTAACATTTGGGCCAGTACCTGTGACTTAAGTAATCTACTGACCACTCTCTCTAGGTCATGATCTGACAGTCTGGATGACCTTGAAGATCAGCTCCGATGGCTCCATTCCGAAGAAGAGGTGAAGCGGGCGAAGTATCGGCTCCAAGGAAGGAGACCACGACCACTGCCTGGAATGAGCCAACGGAACCGATACTATAGATCCTGTCGGAGCCGACTTCGGAGCCGACAGGAAGCTCGATGTATCAGCTCCAGCGGAGCCGATACAGCCACCAAAACGGTGTCGGAGCCGATCGGAGCCGACACCGATGCCTGTGCCACATGGGGGTCGGAACCGATCGGAGCCGACACCGAAGTGGTTGATGCAGATTCGGCACCGATAACCATCGGTGCCGAAGGCTTTGTTAAGCCAGGATCGGCTCCAGCCGGAGCCGATCTCGACTCTGAACGAGTCGGAGCCGAGGCCGCAGGCTTAGACACAGAAGCCTGGGCCTTGGAAGATTTAGCTGATTTAGATGGAGCCGACTTAGCTGGAGAGCCCTCCGGCTTAAGAAGGCCCCTAAGGATCAGCTTGTTGCGTCTTTCTTGCAGGACTCTCTGGCTGAAGGAATGACAAATAGCACAGGAGTCCTGCAGGTGAAGAGGCCCCAGGCAATACAGGCAAGAAGTGTGACCGTCTGTCAGAGACATCTTCTGACAGCACGAGTCACACTTCTTAAAACCTGAGACCCTCTCCTTTGACATGGTGCTTTACAAAAACACACACACACACCAGTCAAAAAATTAACTTAAATAAAATACCAAAAGGTATTCCTATAAACCAACACACACACCCTAACAGGGAGGGGATGGGATGGGTAAAGTTTGACTAAAAAAGATAAGAAGAGACAGGGATTTTCTGTCACAAAATGTAAATAATTAACTAATAACTAATAATTAAGGGTGTTTTAAGAAAAAGGGGCTTAAATATCCAAAAAGTGAATCACTTACCAGGAGCTGGTAAAAGGAGGACCTCATAAGCGAAGCGGCAAACGAGATCTGGGTACTTACCGCCTTGCATCATGGGATATGGGGCTGCCTCGAGCTGGTAAAAGTGACTCTCGAGCTTAGCAAGTGCCGAGTCGGAGCCGAGGGATCGGCTCCGAACCCATCAAGCAAGAATGAAGGCGAGATTGACAACTTAACATTAAGCATGTATGTACATATATACAAACAAATACACCATAAGAGATCCCCCCCTAGCTAGCTATTAGGAGGGTAGATACCCTAGGAGTACCACAGAGGGGAAGGAGGGTGGGTAATCCTGACTGCAGATGCTATCCTGTTCGGACATCTACATTTATGGTAGGTACAAAACTGTACTATGTCCTTCAAGGATGCATCTGCAGTCCTAACAAATGGGTAGAATACCATAGCCAAACTAGGGGAGGAGGAAGAAGAATTATGGTGTAGTTAGGATCCCTTGCAATACAGCAGTGGCAAACCCTGCTCGGGATCTAGAGTATAGAGGTAAGTTGTAATGCTTGGCAAATGTATGCACGGAGGTCCAAGTAGCCGCCTCAATAATGTCCTTGGTAGCCACTCCTCGTAAGAAAGCTGTGGTAGTGGCTGTAGCCCTTGTAGAGTGAGGTCTTATGTTCTGTGGAATTTGCTTTCCATGGTAGGAGTAACAGAATCTTATGCAATTTCCTATCCACTTGGAGATTGTCTGTTTGGAAATTGCTTTTCCTTCCCTTCCTGTTGCATAAGCTACTAGAAGCTGGTCAGTTTTTCTATTGCCCTTGGTTCTGTCCAGGTAGTAGCGCAACTGTCTATGTACATCCAAGGTATGCAGCAGTCTTTCCCCCCTGTTCTGTGGATTGGGAAAGAAGGTAGGTAGGTGGATTGCCTGGTTTAGAGACACTCTGGATACCACCTTAGGCATAAATGTAGGATTAGTTCTCATGGACACTCTGTCTTGATGGAAGATTAGGAAGGGTTGTACTGCCATTAACGCCTGTAGTTCCGAAACCCTTCTTGCTGAAGTAATTGCCAGTAGGAAAGCAGTTTTCCAGGATAGGTGTTGAAGATCTGCTGTTGCTGCTGGTTCAAATGGAGGGAGTGTCAATTTTTCTAGCACAAAGTTCAAGTCCCATGCTGGTAATGGTGGTTTCCTAGGAGGTTTTACATTCTTGATTCCTCTGAGGAACTGTCTGAGTAGAGGATGTGAGAAGACCGGGGGATCGAAGCTGTATTCTGCAGAAATAGCTGAAGCATGTATCTTGATGGAGGAATAGGACAGGCCTGTATGGAGAAGCTCTGCCAAGTACTCCAGGATGTTAGCAATATCTATCTTTGACACATCTTTTCCTCTTTCAGTACTCCAAATGACAAACCTTTTCCATTTTCCTGCATAGTTCCTTCTTGTTGAAGGTCTGCGGGCCTCAAGGATAATGTCTTTAACCCTTTGGGATAAATCTGGGTTAGTTGCTGTTATGTAATGTTCCAGGCAGTCAGTTGCAGAGTTTTTAGGTTTGGATGCATGATGTTGTAGTCGTTCTGAGTTAACATCAAAGGCATCAGGGGTAGTGTCCACGGGTAGTGTCCACGTTCTCCCCCGAGACATGCTCCTCAGCAATGGATACCAGTGTTGTCTTGGCCAATTTGGAGCTATCAGAATTATCCTTGGACGTTCCTCTTTGATTTTCAGTAGCACCTTGTGCATCGAAGAAAGAGGTGGAAATGCATATGCTGTCAGGCCTTTCCAACTGAAGGATAGAGAGTCCACCTTCCATGCAAGTGGGTGGTATGTCCTTGTGCAGAATATCTTGAGCTGGTGATTGAGTGGGGATGCGAATAGGTCTATTTGTGGCATTCCCCATTTCTTTGTGATGGCCTTGAAGATGTCCGGGTGTACCATCCATTCGTGAGCATCCGAGGTAGTTCTGCTTAGCATGTCTGCTAGGATGTTTTCTTTTCCCGGTACAAATATTGCCTGTAACTGGATGTTGTAGCTCAGAGCCATATTCCATAGGTCCAGAGTCATTCGGCATAGGGGGTATGAATGAGTGCCTCTCTGTTTGTTGATGTACCACATGACTGTGGTGTTGTCTGTCCTTATCATTAAATGGCCTTCTTTGAGGAATGGTCTGAAATTCTGGATTGCTAGTTTCACTGCCAGCATTTCTGTTTGATTTATGTGCAGGTGCAGCTGGTCTGGAGTCCATAATCCATGTATGCATTTGTCCAGCATGTGTGCCCCCCAACCTAGGTCTGAGGCGTCCGTTGTGATGGTTTGGCTTGCTTGCAATTTGTGGAAGGGCAAGCCTGGGTTTGACTGGCATGCTTGAGCCCACCATAGGAACTCTTGTTTCAGGCATGGGATTAGTGGTATTTCGGTTTCTAAGCTGTGCCTGTGTTGAGACCATAAATTATTTAGGTACCACTGTAGCTTTCTCATATGCAGTCTGGCATGGGGGACCAGGATTATGCATGATGCCATGAAGCCCAAGGCCTGCAGTACTTTCCTTGCTGTTAGTTTGTTCTGCTTTGTTAATGCCAAGAAGTAAAGAGGGAGTTGTTCTTGTTTTCTGCAGTTAGGAATGCCATCTGTTTTACTGTGTCCAATTCTGCACCCAAGAATGTTCTTGTTTGGGATGGTATCAGTCTTGACTTTTTGAAATTGACTGTGTATCCCAGGGCTTGTAGTAAGCAAATGACTCTTTGTAAGTCTTTTGTCAGCTTGCTTTTGTTGTCCGCTTGTATCAGGCAGTCGTCCAGGTATGGATAAATTTGGATTCCCTGTAGCCTGCAATGAGCGATTACTGATGCCAGGCATTTTGTGAATACTCTGGGCAGTAGATAAGCCAAAGGGCAATGCTGAGAATTGATAATGCTCTGATCCTGCAAGAAATCTGAGGTATCTTCTGCAATATGGTCGTATGGGGACGTGCAGGTATGCCTCCTTGAGATCTAGAGTTACCAGCCAACACTCCTTGCCCAGCATGGGAAGAAGTTGCTGTAGGGTCAGCATTTTGAATTTTGGAACAATGATGAATGTGTTTAAGGCGGACAGGTCAAGAATAGGTCTCCAACTTTTCTCTTTTCTTGGTACTAGGAAGAGTCTGGAGTAGAATCCTTTGCCCTGTTCTGTAGGTGGTACCCTTTCCACAGCTCTCATCTTTGTTAATTGAGCTATCTGTTTTAGAGCTTCTGTTTTTTGATTTGGAGGAAGGTTTGGCATTCCTCTTTTTACTGGTAAGGTGTGGAAATGAAACCTGTAGCCTTGGTCTATAGTTTGCAAAATCCACTTGTCTCTTGTGATATAGTGCCAATTTGTTGAAAATAAGGCTAACTTTCCGCCTAAGGGTGCTGCTATTTGTTCCCTGGTAGGCGGTGTCAGAGCCAAGTCACTGTGATTGTCCTGTTGCAGTGGCAGTGGTTGTGTCTGTGCCTCGTTGGTTATTGCCCTGCCACTGGCGTCCTCTGTAGGCACCTCCTCTGGATTGATTTCTGCCTCTGGAACGTCTATTCCTGCCTCTCTGAGGTTTAGAGGAGTCTGGAAAGGACCAATTTTTGGAAGGCCAGTTCCTGCTAAACCTTGGGGGCTGAACCTGTAAGAAATCTTTAACTGTTTGTACAGATTTTGCCTTCTCTTCCATTTTCTTCATTACTTGCTGGGCAGGAGAACCAAATAGACTGACCTTATCCATAGGAGCATCTAAAAGCTTTGCTTTAACATGATCCGGCACCATGCATGCCTTCTTATAACTGTGCCAGTCATGGCTGATCTAAATGAAGCCTCCAGTGCATCATAGCCACATTTTAAAGAATGGTTACTAACCTGCTGAATGTTATTCACCATTTCTAAAACATATTTCTTATCTAAGGAATCATCAGAGGACAGTTTCTTAGTTAACTGATCAAGCATAAACTCTTGGTATTGGATCATATGAAACTGACAGTTCAAAGCTCTAGCTGAGAGAGTAGCAGAGGTGTAAACTTTTTTGCCCCATCTCTCTAAGGACCTGGATTCCCTTTCAGAAGGGAGAGTTTTTTTTGCTGAGGTCGAAGCTACTGCCTTAGGCCCCTGGGAGATAGTCTCAGGATCTGCAAGGGGAGCCTTGTATAGGTGGTGATGAGTGTCCGGGACCCTGTAAAACCTATCGGGCTTGGCAGGGGCTGGAGGTAAAGTATCAGGAGCAGTGCAAACATCATTAAATGCATCATCCACAACAGGAAGAACTGGAGGTATAGCTAAGGGCCTATGTTGCGGTAAATGTAGAAAGGTCCTAAGCCTTTTCCTTGAATCAGAGAAATCTTGTCCCTGCCATTGGAATTGCTCTCTCATGGCATGTAAGGTTTCCCCAAAGGAAAATTCCTCTGGTGGAGAGGCAGAAGGGATAGATTCTTCAGCATCGGAATCTTCATAGGTAGAAAAAGGAGCCTCTGGATGGTCTGTATTGTCTGAATCATCAGAAGAATCATCTGAGGACACTGGCTCAGGGGGCTCTGCTCTAGGTCTCTTTTCTGGAGGCTGAGAGGCCCTGTCTGGGTGAAATTGGGATCCCCTTATTAAAGAGATGAGATCCTCTGCTAGAGTAAGCATTTGAGAACTGGAACTGGGCCTGTGTGAGGGGGGCTTAACAGGCACAGATTTAGCAGATTTGGCTGCTTTAGCCCTGGCAAAGGCCTTTATAGACATGGCTGCAGGAGGCCTAGCAGCACCACGTGCTGGGGTAGAGACATCCAAAGGGATGGTGTCCGATAATTCTAGAGGAACCACATTAATAGGCAAAACTTCTGAGGCCGATTCAACTAGGGTAGCAGGAGCCTCGGTAGTAGGCATGGATTCGGCTGAAGATTGACCCGTTTGCTCGGTTTCGGCCGAAACAGAGGCACTCGCGGTTTGCTTAACCGTGGTTTCGGCCGAAACCGCGGACCACGAGTGTCGGTCTTTTTCTTTGCGTTTCTTAACGATTTGAGAAGTCGGAGGATCCGACGGCATAATGTACGCAAAATCTGAGCCGAAAAAGTGTTCAGCAAACTCCGACCGACGCCTAAGCGTTCGTCGGTTGAAGGAAGCACAGGCTAAACAGGCTGCTACGTCGTGGTCTGGGCCTAAACAAGGTAAGCAGTAAGAGTGGAAATCTTTATGAGGTATTTGTTTCCCACAAGTTAAACAGTTATTCACTTTTTCTGACATCGGCTGAGGCAAGAAAGAGTCCCCAACGGGGTACTTAGCTTTTTAGAAATCTTCGAAGTAGTATTCGGTAGTAGTAATCTCTGGATCTGACCGACCGGCACTTGCGAACAGCTTCTGCTTCGGGCGCCACGCGGCAAGAAAGACTGAGGAAAATGGTGTCGGCTGATGCCTTTATACCCGAAGACCAGCAGAGATGACGTCGGGTGAAGTGCGACACCAGCCGAGGCCAGACCCAGACTTTGGAATCCGGCCGACCGAAGGGCTGCCTGACGACAGGACAACCCATTTGTTAGGACTGCAGATGCATCCTTGAAGGACATTCCAATAAAACACATGAAAACACGCTGTAATTACGCTGTTACAGAACCACAAGTGAGCGCTTTCATCTCCAAAGGGAGATTTCTTCGGACTAATGGTTACAACACACTGCTTCATTTAAATACTCTTAGCAATTAATAAGGTGTTTCAATTAAGCAATCCAATTAAAAGTTATCAGTTTAAAATGTGTTTGAACTACAACATTCTTAAACTATTCTGTATACCTGAAAACTAACCTAATGTTTAAAACCTTTCCTTTTTAAATACATAATGAATTCCTCTCTATTGTTTAACCCTGGCGGAAAACACGCATTTAATCTCACTTGCCAGCAGTATTCAAGCCACCCCAATTCTTCTTCAATATTTATCTTTGTAACATTGGGATGGATAAAATCTATAACTAAACATTTGAAATTAGTCTTACATTTACTTTCTAAATAATGTTTTGCCAAAGCATTTTTTACATCTCCTTTGCCTATGGCATATTGATGTTCATAAATTCTTCTATACAATTCCCTTCCTGTTCTACCAACATAAAATGAGTTGCAATCTAAACATATTATTAAATAGACAACATTTTTAGACTTACAAGTAAATCTGCCTGGAACATATATCTTAGTTTTGCCCAAAAAAATCTCATGCCTATCTGTATATAAATAACTACAATAGTTACAATTAAAACATTTATACATTCCTTTTCTTTCTTCTACTACTCTACTTTTAATTTTCCTTGAAAAAAATCTTTAAAATTTTTTGCTCTTTTTTGCACAAACATAGGTTTATCGCCTAACTTCTGTAATAAATTAATATTGGTTTTAAAAATTCCCCAATTTTTTCTTACTATATTTTTGATGACATAAGAATCAGTACTATTTTGTACTGCCAAAGCAGTGGTAAAATCTGCTGAAGATGTTCTATTCAACTTCTTTTTCTCATTTTTATTTCTGTCTACAATTTCTTCTGTCATAACTTCCTTAATCATTTCTTGGGATAACCTCTATTTAACATCCTTTCACAATCGTTATCAGCTTCTAGATGAAAAATTTCATCATCGTCTGTTAGATTACTTATTCTCTTTATTTGTCCTTTGACAATATTCTGTTTAGTTTTTTTTGGATGTAAACTTGAATAATGTAAATACATATTATTTTGAGATTCTTTTTTATATATTTTTGACACTAATTTTCCATCTTTTTTTTATATATAGTGAGATCTAAAAAATTAATATTTTCAGTATTGATATTATATGAAAACTTAATATAAGAACAGACATTATCAATATATTTCAAAAGCAAATTTAATTCTTCGACCGTCCCACTCCAAATAATCAGAATATCGTCAATAAATCTTGAAATTTTGATGATATTTTTCACAAACCTACTTTCTAATATATTTGCTGTTGCCCAGCCTTGCATGAATAAATTAGCATAGCTAGGTGCTAAGGCTGCACCCATAGCTACCCCATTGACTTGGACAAACAATTCATCATAGAATTCTAAATAATTATAACTTAATACTAAAATCTATCATTTCCATTAGCAGACTAATAGTATTTATAGAAAATTCTCTTGATTTCAACAGTTCCATTCTAACCATCTCCATACCTTCCTTATTAGGCATCATAGTATAGAGAGAATTTATATCTAATGTTACAAGTATATCAGATTCTGAGACCTTAATATTGTTAAGTTTTGCCATGCAGTCATAACTGTCCTTTATATAAGTGACTCCCTTCGGAACTACTTTCTGTAAATGTTTATCTACAAAAATAGACATCCCTTCTAATTTACTATTTTTGCTAGCAACTATTGGTCTTAAAGGGGGAGAATCTATGTTTTTATGGGTTTTTGGTATTCCAAAGATCCTACTAATCAATGGGTTATTATTAGTTATGTTCCTTTTCATTTTTTCATCGATTCTACCTGCATAGAACCATTCTACTATACATGATTCTATAAGTGAAAAACCTTTCTTAATTTCAGGCATATTTACTGACTTATAAAAATTAGTCTCTGATAACATTTCTTTCATCTTTCCTTCATAATCTTTCCTATCCATTAAAACCATTGCACCCCCTTTATCAGCTTTTAAGACAAGTATATTCTCGTCTTTAAGTAGGACATCTAAACATTTTTCTCTTTTTTTGTCAGATTATAGTATTTGTATTTTGTATCTTCTTCTAACATTTCTAACATCTGTAGTTCACATATATTAAGAAACTTTTCCAATTCTTTACATAAAGATGGATTATAACAACTAGGTTTGTAGAAGTCACAATTATTAGGTTTCTGACTTCCTAACAATACATTGAAATTTAATTTTCTCACAGTCTCTTAATTCATTAATCATGATGAGTTTGTTGGCCCTTTGTGCTGGGGCAAAATTCCATCCCTTACTTAGTACACAGCAATCATCATAAGAAATATTTTTACTGCACAAATTGATAATTTTAAAGTTAACACTTTTTAAGTATTCCATTGCTTCCGCTGGTAATTCCAATTCTTCTTTAGATATTTGTTGCCCCCCCCCCCAGTTTTTTTTGTGGCTGTTGTTTACTATGATAGTTTTTATCACTATAACCATCTGCTGTGACTTGGGCCCAAGTTCTTTTTTGATTATCAATTCTCTGATATACTTCGATAATCTGTTTGTCTTCCTTGGTCAATCCTTTAGACACTGTTTCTTGGTTACTCATTTTAGTTCTACTCATGTCTTTAATTTTAGGCCTTACTGCTGGTTCACTTGAATTTTGTTTACTTTCCCCTAAGGGAATATGGTGGATTTCAGCCACAGTTACTACATTATTTTTGTTGCCAAGCCTTTCAGACCTTCTTACTGTACTTATTTCTTCATCTACATTAACCAAATTTATCTCTTGCTGTTTTGAGACATTATTGTTGACACTTGTTTCCAATCGAAGTCCATAAGCTGTGGCTATTCCATTCACATATTCATTTTTGTCCCTTTGAAATTTTTTTGTTTTTCTTTGACATAGTTCATCATTTAATTTAAGTAATTTCTCCTGTATGAGCACCATTTTGCTATTGAAATTGTCGCTGAACGTGTTATTTTTGAGAATATCATAATTAGTCTTTACATTCCCGGTTAGTTCTTCCAGTTTAGTTAAATTTACTTTGTGCAGCAGTTCCATATATTGTAGACCAGCTCTTTGGTTTATACTCAACCATTTGTCAGTAAATGCTTTGGGTAAATCTTTACCCGCCGGTAAATTTTTGACTCTTAGTCCTCTTGGGACTTGCTGAGCTTTCAAGCTGTTTTCAAAAAATAAGTTGTCCCATTGGAGACGTTTGACTTCTAACAAATCCTTTTCTAGTATATTAAACTTTTCTGAAATGTTAAAGCCAAAATTCGTGTTTGTTTCCGTTACCTCATTGATATCAAAAGTAAACGGATTCTTGGGTGGAGCTAAACACCCTCTTAAAATTTCTTCTTCACTGTCAACCAATACATTTAATCTTTGGCTTTTATGAATAAGATTTACAGTACCTTCTTCACTGATGATAAAAGAGCCATCAGGAGTACCATTCAATACACACCCAGCAGAAACTGCTGTAAAGCTGGTCCCAGGAGCCACTCCTCTTTTCATGCTTGCCAAAATGCAACAGAAACTGAACACAATAGAGAGGAATTCATTATATATTTAAAAAGGAAAGGTTTTAAACATTAGGTTAGTTTTCAGGTATACAGAACACATTTTAAACTGATAACTTTTAATTGGATTGCTTAATTGAAGCACCTTATTAATTGCTAAGAGTATTTAAATGAAGCAGTGTGTTGTAACCATTAGTCTGAAGAAATCTCCCTTTGGAGATGAAAGCGCTCACTTGTGGTTCTATAACAGCGTAATTACAGCGTGTTTTCATGTGTTTTATTGGATTTTATCTTGTGGATTTTACTTCGTGAATTAAACTTCGTTTTTGTGCTATTGTGCCATTGTTTCTTTTTGGATTTGTGCTTTGTTTTGAAGCGTGCTGCTTTGCTCATATCTGTGAAAAAAGCAAATACACCAAAAAGCTTTAAGCACAGTAAACAAGAAGAGAGAGTCAATAGAAGTCAGGGGGCTGGATGGAGGGTAACCAGGACTGCAACAGTGAAGACACTCGAACATCTACATTTATGTTAAGTGTACACAACTGTACTATGTTCTTCATGTTTCACTGTTGCAGTCATCACATTTGGGTAGATTCCCAAAGCTAAGGGTGGGAGGAGGTAATATGCTAGCATTAGGACCAGCTAAAAGGCCCCGCAAAACTGCAGTGGCAAAGCCAGCTCTGGATTTAGAAAAAATTGGCAAGTGGTAATGCTTGATGAAGGTATGTACAGAACTCCAGGTAGCAGCTTCTAGCATGTCCCTGGTAGGGACACTTCTGAGAAAGGCTGTAGAGGTAGATGCAGCCCTGGTGGAATGTTGTCTTATCCCCTGTGGGGAAGGTTTTCCATGGTGCTCATTGCAGAAATGAATGCAATGGCCTGTCCACTTAGAAATGGTTTGCTTTGAAATGGCCTTCCCCATCTGCCCCTGCCACAAATGCAACAGCAGCTGTTCAGATTTCCTGAGAGGCTTAGTCCTGTCCAAGTAAAATCTAAGTTGTCTATGCACATCCAAGGAGTGCAGTATTCATTCCCCTTTGTTCTGTGGATTAGAAAAGAAGGTTGGTAAATGAATGGACTGACTAAGGGCCACACTGGATACCACCTTGGGCATGAAGGAGGGACTGGTCCTGAGGGACACCCTGTCAGCATGAAAGACTATGAAAGGCTCCACTGCCATGACGGCCTGTAATTCAGACACCCTTCTTGCTGAAGTGATGGCTAGAAGGAAGGCTGTTTTCCAAGAAAGGAATTTCAACTCTGCATTTGCAGCTGGCTCAAAGGGAGGTAGAGTGAGCTTTTTCAATACAAATTTAAGGTCCCAGGCTGGAGTAGGGGCTCTCCTGGGTGGTCTTAGGTGTTTGGCCCCTCTAAGGAATTGCTTCAGCAGTGGATGAGAGAAGAGGGGTGGTTCTGTATTGTAATGAGCTGAAATAGCTGAGGCATGAATTTTGATGGAGGAAAAGGAAAGGCCCTTGTGAAGCATCTCAGTTAAGTATTAAAGAATATGGGGTAAATGGGGCGCTGCTGTGCCCATCCCCTGAGTTTGGCTCCAGGAACAGACTCTTTTCCATTTTTCAGCATAGAATTTTCTAGTACTAGGCCTCCTTGCCTCCAGAATGACATCCATCACTTGCTCACTGAGGGATGGTAACGGAGAGATCAGGTAATAAGCCAGGCTGCCAGGTTCAGGGTTTGAAGCTGAGGGTGCAGAAACTGGCCCTCCTGTTAGGAACACAGTGCAGGGGTCTGAGGCAGGTGCCATGGTGCCAGCAGTGACATACTGTGCAAGAGAGTCTTGAGTAGAAACCTTGCCCCTTTTCCTCTTCTGGTACAGGTTGAACAGCCTTTATGCTTAAGAAAGTACTTGCTTTTGAGCCTCTGCCCATTGTTTTGGGGGTAAATCTGGCCAACCGTTTGGGGTTGGTAAGGAGTGGAAGTGGAATCTGTATCCTTGGGAAACTATATTTAAAACCCATTTGTCCTGGGTAATGAGCTCCCAATTTTTTGCATGCAGGGCAATCTTTCCCCCTAAAGGAACAGTCAGTTGAGCAGGGCTTAGAAGGTTTATAGTTAAGTCATTGAGACAGTTTACCATGGGGGGGGGGGTGGAGTCTTACTACTCCCTGCTTTGGAAGTGGGAGCCCCCCCACTGCTTAGGCCAGTGAGTACCTTGGGGCTGAAAGCCTGGGTGTTCTGCTGGTTCTGGGTTTGGACTGAGAAGGCCTGAAAGAGGCAGAAAAGGACCAATTCTTAGAGGGCCAAAGCCTACTAAATCTGGGAGGCTGTACTTGCAGGAAATCTTTAACAGTTTGCACAGATATAGCTTTTTCCCCCATCTTTTTAAGTACTACTTCTGTTTTGTTGCCAAACAGGCGGTCTTAGTTTAAGGGAGCATCCAGTAATTTAGCTTTTACATGATCTGGCAAAGACTGCTCCTTAAGCCAACCATGCCTTCTAAGTACAGACCCAGTAACAGCAGCCCTGCAAGATGCCTCTAATGAATCAAAACCACATTGCAAAGTATGTTTTCCAACTTGTCCAGCAGAATGCATTAAATCCTGTAAATCTTTATTTTCAGCACAGTCAGGAATCAACATAATTTTCTGTTTAAGCAATGCAATAATATGCTGCTGATACTTTAACATATGAAACTGGCAGTTTAAGGCCCTAATGGCCAAGATTACAGAAGTGTATATCTTCTTACCCCATCTATCCAGCGCCCTGGCATCTCTATCAGAGGGGTGGATTTTTGACAGTAGTGGCCTTAATGCCCTTGGATCCCTGTGAAATGGTCTCAGGATCCGCAGTAGGATTTTTAAAGAGGAACTTGTGAGAGTCATGTACCCTGTAATACCCATCAGGTCTTCTGGAAGCAGGAGAGTCAGGGGCCAGGCTAGATTCCGGGAAGGCATCATCTACAATGTCCAGTACAGGAGGGATAGCTAAAGGCCTGTGTTGAGGCATGAGTAAGAATTCCCTAAGCCTCTTTTTGGAGTCAGAGTAATCCTGGCTTTCCCAGTGGAAATGCTCCCTAAGAATATGCAAGGTTTCACCAAAAGAGAAATCCTCCGGAGGAGAAGCAGAGAGACTGAAGTCCTCTGCATCAGAATCCTCACAGGTAGATAAGGGCAAATCCTGGTCATCAGAGAAAACAGACATTTCAGAATCCTGATCAGAAGAATCAGAAGGAAAATCAGTCTTAGGTCTCAGAGGGGGAAGGTTGGCTTCCCCTGATTAGAGTAATAAGGTCTTCAGCGATTCTTATCATTTGTTTTTTAGGCATAGGGGCCTGACCATGCAGTCTGGGCATCAGTTTTCTAGGCATGGATCGAGTTTTAGGCCTTAAAGAAGAAGATGACATTGGTTTAATATGCAAGTCAGTAGGCCTGAATACACCCTCAGAAGCCGGTGCCTGCAAAGCGGCTCTGGACCCATCCAAGGTAGAAACATCCATAGAGTCCACAATCGAAGAAGCATCAATGAGTACCGGTGAACTGGCGACTAGCTTAGAAGGGTTGCAAACCAATGCTCCGGTCCCACCAATAAGCGAACAAGGGCTGAATAATCCACAAAGGTAGAATTGGAACTCACGATTTATTGAATATAAAACAAGGTACACACGATCAACGATGACATAAACGAACAGCAGGATCCATTCAGATGCATAGCACAAGAAACGGAGCCCACAACATCAAACGAGACAGTGCGTGACAAAATAATGCTAAAAAGAATCAGTTAAGCGCTTTCAACCATATCCATGGTCTTCATCAGAACTGCTGTTCGTTTATGTCATCGTTGATCGTGTGTACCTTGTTTTATATTCAATAAATCGTGAGTTCCAATTCTACCTTTGTGGATTATTCAGCCCTTGTTCGCTTATTGGTGGGACCGGAGCATTGGTTTGCAGTTTTTGTTCTACAACTTTTTTCCGATGTCTTATTCAGCTTAGAAGGGTTGTCGGCAGCTTTGGGCCTATGCTGTCTCTGTCTTTATATTTGCATTTTTTCGGAATGTCGGTAGTCGGGTGGCTTACTGAAGCCATTTCTGGATAATTGAATCAAGTATCAAAATATTTAGATGCGTAAATGAACTAACAACGAATAGTATGAGGTTTGAATAAGGCACAAAACCGATAGTGAGGTACGTCGTGGTCTGGACCTAAGCAAGGAATGCAGTACAAATGAAAATCTTTATGAGGTATTTGCTTTCCACAAGAAACACAATTGTTAACTTTTACTGACATCGGTTTAGAGCAAGAAAAAGGATCTTCAATGGGGTTCTTAGCTTAGTTGAAGACTTCAGATCTGAAACTCGAAAACGAAAATTTCAGGAGTCTGCCGACCGGCACTTGTGAACGGCTTCTGCTTCGGGCACCGCACGGCAAGAAAGACTGATGTAATGGCATGGCTGCATGCTTTATACCCTTGACTACCTGACGTCATGGAAGATGAGATAGCAACTGACGCAGGACCCAAGACCTTGATAATCAGGCCAACTGAGGGCTACTGCAAGCAGATAACCAAAATGTGATGACTGCAACAGTGAAACACGAAGAACATAGACAGTTCTAACAACCCTCTGTCAATTAGTTTTCTTTTCCTTTCCTGTAGGACCCTTGAGGAGAAGTAATGGCATATAGCACACCTATCCTGTAAATGCAGGGCTCCTAGACAGTACACACAATTTACATGGCAGTCTGTTACAGACATCTTTTGGCCACACTTTGGGCACTTTTTGAAACCAGACTTAGGTTGCTTGTCTTGGTCAGCCATTGAAAATGAGAGAAATTACTGTCACCACAAAAAATTCTAGCAGTAATTACCCACAAAAAACTTAATATAGTCAGGCTAAGTCACAAACACACACACAGTAATGCAAATGCAAATATTAAAGTGAAAGGAAAATCCTTTACTGTCACCACAAACACCCAATATGAGCAGACTATGCAAAAAACAAGGAAGATAGCTGCTATGAGGTACAACACACTGTCTAAATATTCTAAGAAATATCTAAGTCAGACAAAATTACTGTTAATTACAAAAACTGCAACATGAATGAATACATGAATGAATGAATACAATGGCTTATCCATTTAGAAATGGTTTGCTTTGAAATAGCCTTCCCCTCTGCCCCTGCAGCAAATGCTACCAGCAGTTGTTCAGTTTTTCTTCGAGATTTAGTCCTGTCCAAGTAGAATCCAAGTTGTCTGTGTACATCCAATGAACGCAGAATCCACTCCCCCTTGTTTTATAGGTTGGGAAAGAAAGTTGGCAAATGAATGGATACCACCTTGGGCATAAATGATGGATTGGTCCTGAGTGACACCCTGTCCGCATGAAAGATGATGAAAGGCTCCACTGCCATAAGAGCCTGTAATTCAGATATCCTTCTAGCTGAAGTGATTGCTAAAAGGAAGGCTGTTTTCCAGGAAAGAAATTTTAAGTCTGCAGTAGCAGCTGGCTTAAAGGAGGCAGATTGAGTTTCTCCAATACAAAGTTAAAGGTCCCAGGCAGGGGTTGGAGCTCTCCTGGGTGGCCTCAAGTGTTGGCCCCTCTGAGATACTGCTTTAGAAGGGGATGAGAGAAGGGGGGGGGGTTGTGTTATAATGAGCTGAAATGGCTGAGGCATGCATTTTTATGGAAGAAAAAGACAGGCCCTTGTGAAGCAAAATCTGAGGTAAATTGGGCATTGTTGTGTTCATCCCTTGAGATTGATTCCAGGCACAGAATCTTTTCCATTTGTCAGCATAAGATTTTCTAGTACTAGGTCTTCTTGCCTCCAAAATGGCATCCATCACAGGTGTGCTGAGGGATGTTAAGGGGGAATTTAAATGATTAGCCAAGCTGCAAGTTTCAATGTTTGGAGCTGTGGGTGCAGAATTTGGTTCTCCTGCTGAGACAGTAAGGAAGGTGTCTGAGGCAGGCGCCACTGTGAAACGTGTGACACACTGTGCAGGAGTGGGTACCAATGTTGGCGAGGCCAGTCTGGAGCAATCAAAATCATTTTTGGCTTGTCCTGTTTGACTTTTAGTAGAAGTTTGGAAAGCAGAGGGGGAAAGGCATAGACTGAAAGGTTTTTCCAGCTGAAGGACAGAACATCCATTTTCCAGGCTTTTTTGTGATGAGTTCTTGTGCAAAATTTGTCCAACTGGTAATTCTGGGATGAGGCAAAAAGATCTATGTCTGGGCTCCCTCATTTGCGTGTCAACATGTTGAAAATCCATGGTTACAGTTTCCATTTGTGTGGGTCCATAAGATTTCTGCTTAGTTCATCTGCCAGAACATTCAGCTTTCCTGGCAGGAATTGAGCTTGTGGTTGTACTTGGTAGCTCAAGGCCATGTTCCACAATGCGATTACTAGTCTGCAGAGGGGGTAGGAATGTGTACTCCCCTGCTTGTTTATGTACCACATAACCATGGTGTTGTCCGTCTTTATCAGTAATTGTCCTGGATGAAGGTAGTCCTTGAAGGCTGTCAGAGCATTCTGTACAGCTAACATTTCTTTTTGACTGATATGAAGGTGCATTTGATTTGGACTCCATTTACCCTAAATGCACCTCCCTGCCAGATGAGCCCCCCATGCATAGTCTGATGCGTCTGTAGTTAGGGTCTGGGCAGCAGGGGGTGGTGTGAATGGCAGTCCCTTGTTTTGGTGGCAGGCCTCTGCCCACCATAGGAACTCTAGGCGCAGGCAAGGTATGATAGGAATCATTGTTTCCAGGCTGTGACAATGTTGACTCCATAAACTTTTTAAGTACCACTGAAGTTTCCTCATATGCAGTCTTGCATATGGAATTAGAAGAATGCAGGAGGCCATGAACCCAAAGGCTTGCAGTATTTGCCTTGCAGATAACAGGGTTTTTGTGGCCACCTGTTTGAAGTAAGTCACCAAATGAATTTGCTTTTCTGGCATAAGGAAAACCATCTGATCTGTTGTATTCAAGCTTGTACCCAGGAATGCAATTTTTTAAGAGGGTACCAGTTGTGATTTCTTTTTATGGTGTACCCTAGACAAGCTAGAACTATTTTTACAAACGCCAGATGTTTTAGAAGAACGGCCTAGTTTTCTGCCTGAATTAGACAATCGTCCAGGTATGGATATATCTGAATATTTATTTGCCTGCAAAATGCAATTACTGGAGCCAGGCACTTTGTAAATACCCTGGGCGCAGTAGACAAGCCAAAGGGCAGTGCAGAGAACTGATGATGCATGCAGACTGCTTTGAAGCGTAGTTATCTTCTGCAAGATTCCCAGATTGGGATATGCAGGTAAGCCTCTTTTAAATCTAGGGTTGCCAACCAGGCATCTTTGCCTAGCATGGGAAGTAACTGGTGAGTCAGCATCTTAAATTTTGGAATGTCCAGAAAGGTGTTTAGAGTAGACAGGTCCAGAATTGGATGCCATGATTTGTCTTTTCTGGGTACCAGGAAAAGTCTGGAAAAGAAACTTTGTCCCTTTTCCTCTGGTACTAGCTGAATAGCCCCCATGTTTAGGAGGGAAAGTACTTGTTTCTGGGCCTCTGTCCACTGATTTGGGGGCAGGTCTGGCCACTCTTTTGGGGTTGGCAGTGTGTGGAAATGAAATCTATATCCCTGGGACACTATATTTAACATCCATTTGTCCTGGGCTATAAGTTGCCAGTTTCTGGAATGAAGAGCCAGCTTTACCCCCAAAGGGGTGGCTAAGAGGCAAGTGCTTGGTAATGTTAAAGGGAAGTCATTGAGACTGTTTACCATAGGGGGGTGCCTTGTTGTTTCCAGATTTGGAAGTGGAAGCACCCCATTGTTTAGTTCTGAAAGTCCCTTGGGTGCTTTTGGAATGTCTGGGTTTGGCTGGAGTGGCTCTGGAAGGAGCTGGAAAGGACTAGTTCTTAGTAGGCCAGTGCCTACTAAATCTAGGAGGTTGTACTTGTAAGAAATCTTTCACAGTTTGCATAGATTTAGCTTTATCTTCCATCTTTTGTAGAACGTCTTCAGCCTTATTGTCAAACAGGCGGTCCTGCTGTAAAGGAGCATCCAAAAGTTTTGCTTTAACATGATCAGGCACAGATTGCTCCTTAAGCCAAGCATACCTTCTAAGCACAGACCCAGTAACAGCAGCCTTGCAAGAGGCCTCTAAAGAATCAAAACCACATTGCGAAGTATGTTTGCCAACTTGTTCAGCTGAATGCAATAAATCCTGTAAATCTTTATTCTCCACACAGTCAGAAATCAACATCATTTTCTGTTTAAGCAGTCCCATGATATGCTGTTGATATTTTAGCATATGGAATGGACAGTTTAAAGTATAAACCTTTTTACCCCATCTATCCAGCACCCTGGAGTCTCTATCAGAAGGGGCATGATTTTTAGCACTAGAAGCCGTAATGCCCTTGGGGCCCTGAGAAATGGTTTCAGGGTCCACAACAGGATTTCTGAAAAGGAATTTGTGAGACTCAGGAACCCTGTAGTACTTGTCTGGTTTGCTAGGAGCCGGAGGAAAGGAATCAGGGGTCATACTGGATTCGGAAAACACATCAACAATGTCTAGTACAGAAGGTAGAGCCAAAGGCCTATGCTGAGGATGAAGAAGGAAATCCTTAAGCCTCTTTTTGGATTCAGAGAAATCCTGACTTTCCCAGTGGAAATGCTCCCTTAAGGTATGTAAAGTTTCCCCAAAAGAGAAATCCTCAGGTGGAGAAGCAGAGGGAATGGAATCTTCTACATCAGAATCCTCATAAGTAGGTATGAACAAATCCAGATCATTAGAAGAGACCGAAGAAACAGAGTCCTGTTCAGAAGATTCATAGTCAAGTTCAATCCTAAGCCTCTTGGATGTGGGGGGGGGGGGGGGGGTTGACTACTCCTGATTAGAGTAATTAAATCTTCAGCCATTTTGATAATTTGCTTTTTAGGCATAGGGGCCTGAACATGTGGCCTAGGCATCATTTTTTTAGACAGATTTAGACCTAAGTACTGAAGTTGGAGTCTGTTTAATATGCAAGTCTGTAGGCCTGAATACACCCTCAGAAGACTGTGCCTGCTCAGCGGCTCCGGATCCATCCAAGGTAGAGACATCCACGGGTTCCATAATTGAAGCATCTCACGACATACCGGACTCCAAATGGGTCTCAGTACTGGCCTGCGAATCAGAAGTAGCAGGTATCAGGGGCTGCAAAAGCGCCTCACTGAGTACCAGCGAATTGGCTTAGGAGAAGCGTCGTCGGCAGTTTTGGACCTCAACGGCCTGTCTCTTTTTCTTTGCATTTTTTCGGTATTCCGGTAGTCGGATGGCTAACAGATGTCATTTCTGGATAATTAAACCGAGAACTGAAATATTTAGAAGCAAAAAATGTACCGACAACGGATGGTGCACTGAACCACAAAACCACAAAAAAAAAAAAAAAAAAAAAAAAAAAAAAAGCACAAAACCGACAGCAAGGTACGTTGTGGTCAGGGCCTAGGCAAGGAATACAGTACAAATGAAAATCCTTATGAGGTATTTGCTTCCACAAGTAATACAATTATTAACTTTTACTGACATTGGTAAGGAGCAAGAAAAAGTTTCCCCAACAGAGTACTTAGCTTTTAGTTGAAGACTTTGGTTCTGAAACTCAAAATCAAAAATTTCAGGAGCCGGCCGACTCACTTGCGAACTGCTTCTGATTCAGGCACCGCTCAGCAAGAAAGACTGATGTAATGGCATCGGCTTCATTTTTATACCCTTGATGACCTGATGTCATGGAAGAAGGGACAGCAACCAACGCAGGACCAAGACTTTGTTAATCAGGCCGACTGAGGGCAACCTGCCAGCAGATTACCCAAATGTAATGACTGCAACAGTGAAACACGAACATCTGACAGATATGAACCAATGTGGTTTTGTAGAGGGGAAGCAAACATTTGACATTAACAATGATAATCCAGAGGAAAGCAGAATGTAAGAAAATACCGCTGTTACTGGTGGGTCTTGATGCAGAGAAAGCATTTGACAGAGTTGGGATTTTAGGAGTATGGCAATGGAAGCATTTGCATTTCCTAATACAACAATAAGGTTAATTAGAAGAATATACGAGAGATCGGAGGCAAAAATCAAAGTGGAATGGTTCCTCTCTGAAAAGTTGTGTCTGAACAGAAAAATCAGGCAGGGGTGTCCTCTTTCTCCTTTGTTATCTGCATTATATTTAAGAACACTGGCAAAGAAAATAATGGATTCTGAAATTCAAGGATATAATTGGTATGGTGTTCAGGGAAAGTTGGCTTTATTTGCAGATACCTGATGGAAGTGATGTTCTGCGTAATCAATATTACAGTACTGTTCTTTGGGTTTTCTTATTAAGCAGAGGTCTGTGACTAGCCCTACTTCAAGAGTCTTAGCATCATCCCAAACCAACAGCTTCAATGACTGATGCTCGGACATCAGGGTATAACAGCAACTGTATGTGCCATGTTCAGTTCTTTCTAGCCATGCAGTCTGATGTGCTTCAAGTGTGTTTTACATGATTGCAATCAATCATTCGACTTATGTTTGCAGACAGCCTCTCCTTCCAGACAGGATAGTACCCCACTGGTGAAATTTCTTGTCTACTTAATGTTCAAAAAAGTCTGTAACCTTTAATAATGTGAGAAACAAATCCCACCTAAAGATTTTCAGTCATTTTGCTGGGGCCTCAGCACAATGTCTCTTAACAACTCTGATTGTGCCAAGTTTTAGGCAAAAACCCTTAAATGTTGGGACAAGGTACTCGCAGCACATATGGGGTTCTTGTCATCAGCTTCGTCAGTAGCCTCTCAATCTCTGACTTCTGCAGGGCCCACACTTATACCAGCAGCCACTGGTGTAATCCTAAAAACAGAAAAAGATTAAAAACTAAGGATCCGGAGGCTACAAAAAAAAAATTACTCCAACAGTTCCCAGGTCAACTGAAGACCTTGGTAAGGTACCTTTACAGCCCCAGGGACTGGCAAATGCTAGGCCAGAGCACTTTGGTTTGACCTTTTGGGAGGCCACCACAGTTCCTAGCCTACTCATAACTACCACTAATGCTCACAAATCAGTTGAGTCTGACACTGCTATACAGAAGTCAGCTTCTGACATCCAAGAAGTGGTTCCTGAACTACTGATGTTCCTACTGGAATGACTGCATTCCTTGGCCACGCCTATTAAACCAACTGTTAAACCACAAATACCTTGCCCTCGCCACTGCTCTCACTATCCTAGCTTCCAAATTTCCACCAAAATACCATCTCAGTCCTAAGACCAGGACCTTTTCAAGACAGCATAGGAATTCATGGCCTTTATTAAATCCACAGAAACCTCACAACCTTTTTATGAGACTTCTCAAACTCAGTCTAAAAGAACAAAATAAGTAGCCTTCCAAGAAGAGGAAGATGTCCTCTAAGAATGAGGAAGAGCCCTCTTATTCAGGTCACTTACAACCCCAACCCTACTTAGACTCAGACTCGGATGACTATCTCTCTCACTCTCCCCCTAGCTTCCCCACCCAAAAACCTTTCCTTTGGAGACACATTACACAAAGTGAAGGAAGCTTTTAACTGGTAAAGTAAGCAGTTCTAAGTTCATATGCATTACAGGGAGCTTTTAAACTTGCCTTCTCCTACACTGTTGGCTATTCTTCCAGTGCACATTGTACTAAATGATGTTTTTAAGGTCACAGCCCTGTACCCTGACTCTACCCACCTGTGCCAGATAGGTTTTATTGAATGCTTGACTCTCACAAGCATCCCTACAATAATTCTAAAGCTGATCCCTGTGTGGTCTCCAGTGAATCTACTAAAGGGGTTCCCAAAGGACCACCCAGACATCCCCTACCTAATGACAAGGAGAACAGACTACTTGATAGGTTTAGCAAGAAAACTTATACTTCTGTAACCCTAATTTTGAGAGCTTTACATTGTCAATTTCACATGATAAAATACCTGGAATCCCTCCAAGATAAAATGAGAGCAAAACTTGACTCCATGGCAGATAGAACCTTGGACAAGGAGGTGCAGAACATAGCTAGAGAAGGTTTACAGGTAGTGGAACACTCCTTGAAATGTGGCTATGACACCTTAGATGCTTCTTGCAGAGCAGCTGCCACAGGGTCAGACACATGCAGACATGCATGACTTAGAACTCGGCCACTGTCAGACCAAATAAAAGCTTAATTATTGGACACCCCACTAGACAGAGTTCCTGTTCAGCCTTCCAACTGAACAAGTATTTCAGAAACTAGACAAAAAAGGCAAACAAACTAAACTATCAAATAATTCTACTTGTCTCAAATTTCGAGGTACAAAAAAAACTAACCCGCTAAACCTTGGCCCTTACCACCCAGACAAGATAAAGGGAGGCCACCCCATGGGAAAAGACTAAGGCAATCCACAAGATGGCAAACAGACAGCCACAAAGACTGGGTGCTACCAAAGAGCATGTCCAACACAGAGAAAGTACAGTTGTGTACACTTACCATAAATGTAGATGTTTGAGTGCATTCACTGTTGCAGTCATCACATTTGGGTTATCCCTACCAATGTAGCCCTCGGCCGGCCCGAATACCAGTGACTTAGTATTTCTGCGTCAGTTGCTGTGGCTTCAGGACTGACGTCAGGTCATCAGTGGTATAAAGTAAGGCAGCTGATGCCATTACATCAGTTTTTCTTGCCCTAACCTGTCAGCAGCCCCCAAAGTAGGAGACCAGGTTCTGGTGGAAGAACCCCACCAGTGGAAAATCAATACCAATATGTCCCGTGTAAGGAAAGGAGAACAACAAGGAAGAATGGTAACAAATGGAGAAAGAGAAAAAAGGGGGATGGAGGGAGGGAAACCAGGACTGCAACAGTGAATAAACACGAACATCTACATTTATGGTAAGTGTACACAACTGTGCTATGTTCTTAGTGTTTCACTGTTGCAGTCATTACATTTGGATAGATTTCCAAAGCTGAGGAAATGGGTGGAGGCAGTCAAGAGAGCTAGGGACTGGCTAGGATGCCCTGCAAGACTGCAAAGGCAAACCCTGCCCTGGAATTGGATAAGAGACAGGTGGTAATGCTTGGAAAAAGTGTAAACAGATGTCCAGGTGGCAGCCTCCAGGATGTCCCTGGTGGAGACTCCTCTTGAGGAAAGCTGCAGAGGTGGAGGCTGCTCTGGTGGAGTGTGTCCTGACCCCCTTGGGGGGAGGCTTACCATGCTGTTTATAGCAGAAATGGATGCAGTGTGCTATCCAATTGGAAATTATTTGCTTGGAGATGGTTTTGCCTTCTGCCCCTGTAGCAAAGCTAACAACAATTGATCAGACTTTCTGAAGGATTTAGTCCTGTTCAGACAGTATCTGAGCTGTCTGTGCACATCTAGAGAGTGAAAAATCCTTTCCCCCTTGTTCTGGGGATTAGGAAAGAAGGTGGGCAAATGAATGTAATGGTTGAGAGCCACACTTGACACCACACCATGGGCATGAAGGATGGGTTAGTTCTGAGGGATACCCAGTCTGCATGGAAGATGATGAAGGGTTCCACAGCCATGAGTGCTTGGCAGCTCAGAGACTCTTCTGGCCGATGTGATGGCCAGAAGGAATGCTGCCTTCCAGGAGAGAAATCTTAGCTATGCAGAATAAGCTGGTTTGAAGGGAGGCAGGGTGAGCTTTTCCAAAACAAAATTAAGGTCCCAAGCTGGTGTTGGTGCCCTTCTGGGGGGCCTCAAGTTCCTATACCCTCTGAGGAACTGTTTGATCAAAGGGTGTGAGGAAAAGGGGCTGCTCAGTGGGAAAATGAGCAGAAGTAGCAGAGGCATGAATTTTTACAGAGGAGAAAGAACGGTAGTCGCGAAAGAAGACATTGGTTTGTGTTGAAGTTCGGTGGTGCGAAGGACTTCCTCGGAAGCCGGTGCCTGCTCAGTGGCTCTGGACCCAGACAAGGTAGAGAAGACTGCAGGATCCTTAAATGAAGAAGAGTTTTTCAGCATACTAGACTCCGAAAAGGTCTCGGTAGCGGCCTGCGAATCAAATGAAGCGGTCATCAAGGGCTGTGAAAGTGCCTGATTACCAGAGGACTGACTGACTTAACGGAAGTGTCGTCGATAGGTTTGGACCTGTGTGGTCTGTCTTTATCTTAATGTTTTTTCGGAAGATCTGCTGTCGGATGGCTTACCACAGCCATATTGGAATTAGAGGACTGTAAATGACAATATCTAGCTACAATAAGGGTCTGATGATGGAAAGTTCTGGTGTTGAACAAAGCATAGAAGCGACAATGGGGGACGTCATGGTCTGGGCCTAGACAAGTGATGCAGTAAGAGTGGAAGTCTCTGTGCGGTATTTAATTTACACAGGCAAGAAAATTATTAACTTTTTCTGACATCGGTTAGTGCAAGAAAAAAGGATCCCCAACGGGGTACTTAGCTTTAGAAAACTTCATCTTCAATTTGGAAATGAAAACTCAGGTAGAGGCCGACCTTCAAGCATGCAAACTGCTTCTGCTTCGAACTCCACGGCAAGAAAGACTGATGTAATGGCATCGGCTGCCTTACTTTATATCACTGACGACAGTCCTCAAGTGACAGCAACCATCGCAGAAATACTAAGTCTCTGGTATTCGGGCCGGCCAAGGGCTACCCTGGCAGGGATAACCCAAATGTGATGACTGCAACAGTGAAACACGAAGAACATCAAATGTGACTATGTACTACCCTTCCTTCCCTGCCCATCTCCCTACCTCCCGAATACCTGGCAAGAAGACTATCCTTCTTCATAAGCCAATAAAAGACCATGACTAGGGATCCATGGGTCCTCAACATTATAGAAAAGGGATACTATATCCAATTCAAGGAAATTCCTCCTCCTTGGGAATACCAAGACCTCTAAGGGAGCAAGAAAAAACTCATACACCCAATTTCTAAAAATTTTCTTCTGCAAAAATACATAAAGACAGTACCCCCAGGTCAAGAGAGAAAAGTTTTTATGCAAGGATCTTCCTCGTCCAAGGAAAAGAGGGAACCTGGAGACTTAGCCTGGATCTTTCAAAACAAAACAAATTCATCTCTGTGCCAAAATTCAAAATGTTTACATTGCAAAAACTGCATGCCCATGATTTTTCAGAACATTTCCATGGTCACCATCTACCTAAAGAATGCTCACCTTCATGTTCCTATAGCAATCAGTTACAGAAATTACCTACGATTTGTAGCTTAAGGCTCCCACTTTCAGTTTTGTGCTTTACCATTAGGTTTATCTACTGCCCCAAGAGTTTTTACAACATGTCTACTCCCCCATAGCAATCTGCAGAATGCTGGGGGTATACATCTATCCTTACCTTGACAACTGTCTCATCCAAGGAAGATCCACTTCAAAGACCCTGGATGCCCTACAGACCTCTGTAGACTGCTTTCAAAAGGTGGACCTCATGTTAAATATATAAAAGTTTCAGATGACCCCCCCCCCCCCCAAACAAGGATCCTCTTTTTAAGGGCCCAAACAAGGATCCTGTTTTTAAGGGCCCTGATGAACTCACTCTGAAAGCAAGGGCTTCCCCCCTCAGGATAAGATTGTTTTCCTGATGGATTATTTGAATAACTTATTCCAAAAACAAATTCTCAGCCAGAGAATATTTAAGGATCTTATGACACATGGAATCATGTATCTTCATGGTTCCTTTAGCAAACATACACATAAGGAAATTCCAATAGTATCTCAAAAATGCCTGGGAACAGCACTCTCAGTCCCTAGAAACCCTTCAAGTCTTGCTCTCATGCCTCAAGGAGAAGCTTCTACACTGGAAGGACACCATAAAAGAGAACCCACAACATACTAAGATACACATCAATCTAAAGGAAATGCTAATAGTCTTCCTAGCCATAAAAGCTTTCCAACAGCATTTAAGGCCAGGAACTGTGAAAATCTGGAAAGACAATACCACAGTAATTCGGTACAAAAACAAACCAAGAAAGAACTTATCTTACCCACTGTGCAGCCTTACGAGAAGGGTCTGGATGTTGGCAAAAAACTTTGGGATTACCCTCATAGCACTGTACATACCAGGCTAGAGGAATCTTCTAGCAAATTCCCTCAGCAGGTACCTACTTGATAAAACAAATGGACATTGAAAAGGGAAGTCTTCGGGGATCCCCTCTATAGACACCTTTTTGCCTCTCTTTACAAAATCTCTGAGATTCTTCTCCAAAACACAAAAGGAGGGAGTATGGAAAATAGATGCCTTCTCCTTTACATGAACTAATCTGTTCCTTTTTCCTCCCCACCAATACCCTTGATTCCCAAGGTACTTAAAAGATCAGGACTGACAGGCCCAACATGACAGTGGTAGCCCCCTTCTGGCCAAGACAACACTGGCTCTCTCTCCTCCTCACCCAAAGCAAGGGGTGGTTATGCAGACTCCCAGAAAACAGACCTTCTCAACCAAATCAAGGGATCAGTCTTCCATCCCAACCTGGCATCTCTCAACCTAGCTGCCTGGAGGATTGAGTCCCAGCACCCCCCTCAATACCTTACCCAAAAGAGGTGCTATCTGTTTTAAAGGAGACAAAGCTTAACACCAGAGAATCATACATGGCAAAATGGAAGAGATTTTCCACTTGGTGTCATGGCCGACATACTGTCCCAGATCAAGCAGACATCAATTCTTTTACTAGTGCCTTTCTTATTCCAGCATAAAGGTCCATGCTTCTGCTACTTTAGCTTGCTTGCAGATTGCTTTACCACTTTTCACTCACCCTCACATCAAACGGTTTCTAAAAGGAGTGATTCACTTGAGACCTCACAGAAAGGACCTCATTTCACCATGGGAACTAAACTATGTTTTGGACAAATTAATCTTGCCACCTTTTGAGCTAGCAGCTACTGCTACACTCAAGATGCTAACCTGGAAGACTACTATCGTTATTGCCATCACATGAGTTAGAAGAGTCTACAAGCTCTCGTGTGTACACAGCCTTTTGCAGTCTTCCACTCATGCCAAAGTTAGTTTTAGAACTCAGCCTTAACCAAGCTATCCATCTGATGGTCTTCTTTCCAAACCCATAAAACAAAGAGGATATAATCTTCCACTCACTGAATGTCCATAAACAAATCGGTACTACCTGGACAGAACAAAAAGTATGGACAGAGTAAGTCAGCTGACGGTATCCTTCACAGGGGGGAAAACAGGGCAAAAGCCAGTCTCAAACCATTTCCAAATGGACTGCGAACTGCATCAGGTTCTGTTAAGTGCACCATGGAAAGCCTTTACCTATTCATGTTAGAGCCCTCACCACCAAGCACAGGGCAACTACCACTGCTTTCCTTAAAGGAGTTTCCATCTAAACCAAACTACAGGTAGCCAATTCGAATTCTGTTCACACCTCTACTAAACTTCATAACTTAGGTCTCCAAGGCTAGAACAGGGTTAAACTTCGCTATTCTACAAGATATTATTTCCTAAACTTACAATATATCATCTCTACCCACACAATATCTTTGGAAATCTTACCAAGGATCAGTACTGCAACAGTAACTACGAAGAACACAGTACATTTTTTTCCCATTTACCACAACTGTAGGTGTTGGAGTAGATCAGTGTTGCAACACCTTCCTACCCCTCAACTTTATAGGGGCCATCTCCATTACTGCTTCTACTTATAATCCCTTAGGCACATCCGAACTATACTAAATGTTTCCTACTCCTTTGCATTCTCAACCACAATCTGACAGCTGGGGAGGTTGTGCTGTCCCTCAGCCATCAAACTGCTTTTTCTTGGCTTAAAAAGACCTGAAGATGGCTCCTTCTTATACCTGGACATCTGTCACTGAACGTTCATAGGCTTGGGATGCTTTTAAGACTTTGGAAATTATGCCAGTTATTGGCTTCTGACCAGCAGGAAGACGTGAGGATCTGTACTGCAACACTGATCAACATAAACATAGTACAGTTGTGTACACTTACCATAAATGTAAATGTTAGAGTGTATTCACTGTTGCAGTCATTACATTTGGGTTAGCTGCTTGCAGGTAGCCCTCAGTCGGAATGATTAACAAAGTCTTGGGTCCTGCGTCAGTTGCTGTCCCTTCTTCCATGACGTCAGGGGTATAAAACATATAAAACATGCAGCCGACGCCATTACATCAGTTTTTCTTGCCCCAGATGTCAGGTATCCCCCTAATGGGACGCAATTAAATATAAAGGTACAATGATATACCTCCAACAAAAAAGCAAATACACCAAAAAGGCTATTAAGCATAGTCAAGGAAAGTAGAGGTATAGACAAAAGAAGTTAGGGGGTTGGAGGGAAGGTAACCAAAACTGCAACAGTGAATACACTCTAACATCTACATTTATGGTAAGTGTACACAACTGTACGATGTTCTTCGTGTTTCACTGCTGCAATCATTACATTTGGGTAGATTCCCAAAGCGATGGTTGGGAGGAAGAATTTAGATAGCATTAGGATCAGCTATAAGGCCCTGCAAGACTGCAGTGGCAAAAGCCAGATCTGGATTTAGAGAAAATTGGCAAATGATAATGCTTGGTGAAAGTATTACAGAACTCCAGGTAGCAGCTTCTAGGATGCCCCTGGTAGGGATGCCTCTGAGAAAGGCTGTAGAGGTAGATGCGGCCCTGGTGGAGTGAGGTCTGATCCCCTGGGGGATAGGTTTTCCATGGTGCTTATACCAGAAATGAATGTAATGGCCTATCCATTTAGAAATGGTTTGCTTTGTAATAGCCTTCCCCTCTGCCCCTGCAGCAAATGCCACCAGCAGTTGTTCAGATTTCCTTTGAGGTTTAGTCCTGTCCAAGTAGAATCTAAGTTGTCTATGCACATCTAAGCAATGCAGTATCCTTTCTCCTTTATTCTGTGGATTGGGAAAGAGGGTTGGCAAATGAATGGCCTGATTAAGAGCCACACTGGATACCACCTTGGGCATGAAGTATGGATTGGTTCTGAGGGACACCCAGTCCGCATGAAAGATGATGAAAGGCTCCACTGCCATAAGGGCCTGTAATTCAGAAACCCTTCTAGCTGAAGTGATTGATAAAAAGGAAAGCTGTTTTCCAAGAAAGAAATTTCAAGTCTGCAGTAGCAGCTGGCTGGAAAGGTGGTAGAGTGAGTTTCTCCAAAACAAAGTTAAGGCACCAGGCTGGGGTTGGAGCTCTCCTGGGTGGTCTCAAATTTTTGGCCCACCTCTGAGGAACTGCTTGAGCAGTGGATGAGCGAAGAGGGGAGGTTCTGTGTTATAATGAGCTGAAATGGCTGAGGCGTGTATTTTAATGGAGGAAAAAGACAGGCCCTTATGAAGCATCAGTTAAGTATTGTAAAATGTGAGGTAAATTGGGTGCTGCTGTGCTCAACCCTTGAGATTTGTACCAGGCACAGAATTTTTTCCATTTTTCAGCATAAGATTTTCTAGTACTAGGCCTCCTTGCCTCTAAAATGATATCCATCACAGGTTTACTGAGGGATGGTACAGGAGAGATTATGCAATTAGCCAGGCTGCAAGGTACAGTGTTAAAAACTGAGGGTGCAGAATCTGGTTCTCCTGCTGAGACAACAGGGAAGGAGAGTCTGAGGCAGGTGCCATGGGGATAACCGTGACACACTGCACAGGAGGAGGTACCAGTGTTGGCGCGGCCAGTCTGGAGCAATCAAAATCATCCTTGGTTTGTCCTGTTTGATTTTTAGTAGTACTTTGGAGAGCAGAGGTAGAGGGGGGAGGGCATAGACTGATAGGTTTTTCCAGCTGAAGGACAGAGCATCCACTTTCCAGGCTTGTTTGTGGGGAGTCCTTGTGAAAAATTTGTCCAATTGGTAGTTCTGGGGACAGGCAAACAGGTCTATATCTGGGCTCCCCCTTTGCTTATCAACATGTTGAAAATCCTTGGTTCCAGTTTCCCACTCGTGTGGGTCCATGAGGTTTCTTCTTAGTCCATCTGCCAGTGTATTTAATTTTCCTGGCAGGAATTGAGCTTGTAGGGGCACTTGGTAGCTCAAGACTGTGTTGCACAATGCCATGGCTAGTCTGTAGAGGGTGTAAGAATGTGTACCCCCTGCTTGTTTATGTACCACATAACCGTGATATTGTCTGTCTTTACCATTAGTTGTCCTGGAAGAATGTGGTCCTTGAAGGCTGTCAGAGCATTCTGTACAGCTAACATTTCTTTTTGATTGATATGCAGGTTCATTTGACTTGGATTCCATTTGCCCTGAATGCATTTCCCTGCCAGGTGAGCCCCCCATGCATAATCTGATGCATCTGTTAGGGTTTGGGTGGCAGGGGGTGGTGTGAATGGTAGTCCCTTGTTTTGGTAACAGGCCTCTGCCCACCAAAGGAACTCTAGGCATAGGCAAGGTAAGATAGGAATCATTGCTTCTAGATCCTGAGAATGTTGACACCATAGGCTTTTTAGATACCACTGTAGTTTCCTCATATGTAGTCTTGCATATGGAATTAGAAGAATGCAGTAGGTCATGAATCCCAAGGCTTGCAGTATTTGTCTTGCAGATAGCAGGGTTTTGTGGCCACTTGTTTGAAGTAGGTTGTCAAATGAATTTGTTTCTCTGGCGTGAGGTAAGCCATCTGGGAAGTTGAATTCAAGGTTGCTCCCAGGAATATAATTTGTTGACAGGGTACCAGGTGTGATTTCTTTTCGTTTATGGTGTAACCCAGACAAGTTAGAACCCTTTCTACAAAGGCCAAATGATTCAAAAGTATGTCCTGACTTTCTGCCTGAATTAGACAATCGTCCAGGTATGGGTATATTTGAATATTTCTTTGCCTGCAAAATGCAATAACTGGAGCTAGGCACTTTGTGAATACCCTGGGCACAGTAGATAAGCCAAAGGGCAGTGCAGAGAACTGATAAGTTCATGTAGCCTGCTTTGAAGCGTAGGTATCTTCTGCAAGATTTCCCTGATTTGGGATGTGCGGGTATGCTTCTTTTAAATCTAGTGTTGCCAACCAGGCATCTTTGCCTAGCATAGGAAGTAATTGGTGAAGAGTCAGCATCTTGAATTTTAGAATCTCCAAAAAGGTGTTTAGAGTAGACAGGTCCAGGACAGGACGCCATGAATTGCCTTTTCTGGGCAACAGGAAAAGTCTTGAATAGACACCTTGTCCCTTTTCCTCTTCTGGTACCAGTTGAATAGCCCCCATGCTTAAAAGTGAAAGTACTTGTTTTTGGGCCTCTGCCCACTTATTTGGGGTAGGTCCGGCCACCCGCTTGGTGTTGGCGATGTGTGGAAGTGAAATCCGAATCCCTGGGACACTATATTTAAAAGCCATTTGTCCTGGGTAATGAGTTCCCAATTCTTTGCATGAAGAGCAATCTTTACCCCTAAAGGGGCAGTCAGTTGATAAGTGCTTGGAAATTTTCAAAAGAAGTCACTGAGACAGTTTACCATAGGGGGAGTCTTATTACTCCCAGATTTGGAAGTGCCCCCCACTGTATAGGCCTGTGAGTACCTTGGGACTGAAGCCTGTGTCCCCCCTGGGACTGAAACCTGGGGTTTTTGCTGTGTCTGGGTTTGGCTTGAGAAGACCTGGAAGGGGCTGGAAAGGACCAATTCTTAGAGGGCCAGTGCCTACTAAATCTAGAAGGCTGAACCTGTAAGAAATCTTTAACAGTTTGCATAGATTTAGCTTTATCTTCCATCTTTTTAAGAACTTCCTCAGCCTAGTTGCCAAACAGGCGGTCCTGATTTAAGGGAACATCCAACAATTTAACTTTAACATGATCAGGCAAAGATTGCTCCTTAAGCCAAGCAACCCTTCTGAGCACAAACTCAATAACAGCAGCCTGCAAGAAGCCTCTAATGAATCAAAAACAAATTGCAAAATATGTTTTCCAACTTGTTCAGCAGAATGCATTAAATCCTGTAATTCTTTATTTTCCAGACCGTCAGGAATCAACATCATTTTCTGTTTAAGCAGTCCAGTAACATGTTGTTGATACTTTAACATATGAAACTGGCAGTTTAAAGCCCTAATTGCCAAGGTTGCATAAGTGTAAACCTTCTTAACCCCTCTGTTCAGCGCCCTTGAGTCTCTATCAGAAGGGGTAGGGTTTTTGGCAGTAGAAGCCTTAATGCCCTTGGGCCCCTGTGAAATAGTCTCTGGATCTGCAATAGGATTTTTAAAAAGGAACTTGTGGGACTCAGGGACCCTGTAATATCCATCAGGTTTTCTGGGAGCAGGAGGCAAGGAATCAGGGGCCAAACTAGATTCTGAAAAAGCAGAATCAACAATGTCTAGTACAGGAGGAATAGCTAAAGGCCTATGCTGAGGTAGGAGAAGGAAATCCCCAAGCTTCTTTTTTGAAACAGAAAAATCCTGGCTTTCCCAGTGGAAATGCTCCCTTAGAGTATGTAAGTTTTCCCCAAAAGAAAAATCCTCAGGAGGGGAAGCAGAGGGAATGGAGTCCTCTGCATCAGAATCTTCATAAGTAGATAAGGGCAAATCCAGACCATCAGAAGAATCAGAAAAAACAGAATCCTGATCATAAGATTCATAATCAACTTCAGTCCTAGGCCTCTTGGGGGGGGGGGGGGGTTGGCTACCCCTGATTAGAGTTATTAGATCTTCAGCCATTCTTATCATTTGTTTTTTAGGCACAGAGGCCTGAGCATGTGGCCTGGGCATTGTTTTTTTAAACATGGATCGAGATTTAGGCCTAAGTAAAGAAGGAGGCGTTGATTTAATATGCAAGTCCGTAGGGCTGAATACACCCTCAGAAGCCGGTGCCTGCACAGTGGCTCCGGACCCATCCAAGGTA